>NC_056726.1:1262275651-1262575651 GCF_019279795.1 Protopterus annectens
TATAAAATCACTGAAAATGTGTTTCCTCTTGTAGTAGGCTCCAGTTAAACATAGATTATGGCACCACTAAAAATGGATGATACACACGTCTTCTCAGCTTGCAATACTCACATCTGCTTTCTTGAAATATGACTCAAGGACATCCTCCAGTTTTCCTGAGAAGATCTGTGAACATTGTCACTGATTCAGATCCATAATGTGTGGCATAAATAATAATGAGAGCATTCTAGTAACTTCTGAAGTCATTTTATATGCTGTTAGTGAAGAGACACCAAAGCAGTATCACAGAAAGTCACTGCCATATTGTATCCTTTACAAAGCTTCATCACTGATGTTTTGTGATGGAGATGTGCTTGATCATCTCAAATAAATGTATGAATCTCAGCAGGGACCAATTATGGAGGGAGATTTGTAGGGCATTTGTTATAACATGCGAAGGCTGATAAAATCTTCTCATTGCTGTAAGAGTTTAGATTATGGTAAGGCTTCCACAAAGAGATATAATATACCATCGAACTCTTTCTTTGTGTGTGTGACAAAGATGCAGCCATCAGTCAATGACAAATACTTTTGAAAAGTTGATGTTTAAATGAAGATTGCTAATTTGAAGAGCAAATCATTACATTTTATTGGCTGCAGAACAAGGATGAATCATTAATTGATTTTAGCTGAGCTAGTGAAAGGTTCTAGCCTCAAACCAGTTCGCAGAATACAAGGAGCCGTATGAGCATGCATTGGTATCTTCCACAAATGCTTAACAGTTTACTAGTTTTACAGACTGCTCTTTCTCTCTAGTCTGAAGCCATCTTATGTTTGAAGGAAAATGTCTCTATGAGTGTTAGTGCAACAAATAGTCTTTGCAGTCTGCAGTCTGGAAGATGTTCCATGGTGAAGTATGTCAACAAAACTAAACATTCCCGGTCCTGTCTTCCCACTATTATTTAATGACTTGGATCTTGATTTAGGTATTTGTCTTGATCGTTGCTTTGGCATTATATGCATTTTTCCTTGTCACATACTAGAATGTTTCCAACCAATCCAATTCAATAGATAGCAAACTTAGCAGATGAAAAGAGGATAATTGCCTGGATACTTTCTAGTATCTCACCATCCTGTCATCCATTATAATAATGGAAAGGAAAATTGCTTCAGGAAATTCATACAAGCCAGTAAATAATGAAAAAACATAGTGCTAAATTCATTTCTGCCTTTCTTTTAGACTGGTTGTGACACTTCAGGGTAAGATGAAGGTGTATAAGTGATCTTTTGTGGAAATGGTACATCTCTGTGCGGCTTACATAGCCTCATCATTTGTGCACTTTTTTTCCTTCTTCTGTATCTCATCTTCACAGGATCCTGACCAACAGCTCAACTACTTTTACTCAGTTGGCATATCCATTTTGTAGGGTCAAAATGAGGCATCCCCATGTCAGTGGAGAGTTCTGAGGTCCATTTGTTTTTGTACAAGGAGACATATTAGCCCATTCTGTTCCCAACCACAAAGGTCAGGCTGTGTAAAGTAGGTGAGTTGAAGGGTTCCATGGAATAGACTTTGCTTGCAGCCACTTCCGTGTGACAGCTTCCTTGAACTCCATAATGTTTCCTATTACAATAATTGTGCATATCTCCAATCATGTGCTAATCCCAAGCTGCTCTGAGCATACTTCACTACTGTATATGACAGTATGTGTCGCTGGGCTCATGCTGCATGATTGCAACATGCAGTGCTGCCACTAGGTGTCACTAAATTAGTGAACAAGAGCTCAAACCCCCCCCCCCCCCCAACATCAGGCAACAATAGTTGTTCACTTCCCCATGCATACCTCTCAACTGTCCCTGATTTCCTGGAATGTCCCTGATTTTGACCCAAATTTTAGTTCTGTCCCTCTTAATCAGTCCTAAAACTGGTGACTTTTGGAGGAAAGGTGGTGAATTATACTCAGTAAATAATGACAATAATTAGGAATTATAGATTTCTTTTACTTTATGATCTGAAGAGAAAGGTATTTGTTAGCACAGATTACGTCTAACCTGATATAGGTAGAATGCACTGATAAATAAACAAACTCATATCTTCCTTATTCATTGACTTATAAAAAGCTTTGGACACTCTGTCTCATAAAGATGTATACTACAGCTGTCCACAATGAGTATCTCACAACCTCCCCATCAAATTGAATTCTACCCTTCGTCTTATCTACCCATCAATACAGGTGCACCACAAGGCTCTAGTCCTTCTCTTCTATTTAATATCTTTATAGACAATCTTCTTACTTCTGTATAACAAACATCTGTTATACAGTATACAGACAATTCCACCCTTATCTGCCTTTCAGACAATATAGAAATCCTAGAAAAGAAAACACAGCATGCCTTTACCTCTGTTGAAAACTGGCTTTTTAACCACCAACTCCAAAGAAAACAAATCTTTTATTCTAACCACCAAAACATATCTTTAAAATCACATTCTCAAACAATATGCCAATTGAAGTAGTTCCCCATACAAAACCAATGGGGGTTACATTAGATGACAACCTCAAACATCACCTCTACATACAGAGCAATGTATAAAAAAAAAAAAATTGCAAAAAAACTATGAATGCTACATAGAGCCAAATAATTCCTTGCTGTATCTAGCAAAGTCACTTCTGCCCCAACATACCTACTCCACTCTCTACAATATTGTTCTTCCATCTTGAATAACCTTCAGGCTATAATTATCTCAACAGCTAAATTATGCACATCTTAACTTAATGCACACAATTATATTTAATCCCACTTCCTGCCCAGCTATAAGTACAATTCTCCACCACTACCTGCTAAATCATCAACTATGATCGTCGAAAAAAATCAACTTGATATCTATAAGACTTACAAAAACTGCCATCAAAGTCTGTACTCACAGTGTGTAGCAAAAGTCTGGAATACAATCCCTGCACCAGTCAGGGCAATTCATATCATTCATTTATTTAAACTGTAACAATAAGAATTAGGAATGGAGAAAAAGTGTTTTGGTACCAATTTTTAACAATAAGGGTGATGTGCAGAGCTGTAGTAACTACAGAGGGATTAAAATGATCCGTCACAGCATGAAGTTATGGGAAAGAGTAGTGGAAGCTAGGTTAAGAAGGGAGGTGATGATTAGTGATCAGCAGTATGGTTTCATGCCAGGAAAGAGCACTACAGATGCAATGTTTGCTTTGAGAGTGTTGATGGAGAAGTACAGAGAATGTCAGAAGGAGTTGCATTGTGTCTTTGTGGATTTAGAGAAAGCATATGACAGGGTGCTTAGAGAGGAGTTGTGCTATTGTATGAGGAAGTTGGGAGTGTCAGAGAAGTATGTAAGAGTGGTACAGGATATGTACGAGGGTAGTGTGACAGCGGTGAGGTCTGCGGTGGGAGTGACGGATGCGTTTAAGGTGGAGGTGGGATTACATCAAGGTTCAGCTCTGAGCCCTTTCTTATTTGTAATAGTGATGGACAGGTTGAGAGACAAGATCAGACAGGAGTCCCCGTGGACTATGATGTTCGCAGATGACATTGTGATCTGTAGTGAGAGTAGGGAACAGGTGGAGGAGACCTTGAAGAGGTGGAGATATGCTCTAGAGAGAAGAGGAATGAAGGTCAGCAGGACTAAGACAGAATATATGTGTGTGAATGAGAGGGAGGATAGAGGAATGGTGAGGATGCAGGGAGTAGAGGTGGCAAAGGTGGATGAGTTTAAATATTTGGGATCAACAGTTCAGAGTAATGGTGAGTGTGGATGAGAGGTGAAGAAGAGAGTACAGGCAGGATGGAGTGGGTGGAGAAGAGTGGCAGGAGTGATTTGTGACAGACAAGCACCAGTAAGAGTGAAAGGGAAGGTCTACAAGAGGGTAGCGAGACCAGCTATGTTATATGGGTTGGAGTCAGTGGCATTGACAAAAAAGCAGGAGTCAGAGCTTGACGTGGCAGAGTTGAAGATGTTAAGATTTGCACTGGGTGTGACGAGGATGGACAGGATTAGGAATAAGTATATTAGAGGGTCAGCCCAGGTTGGAAGGTTTGTAGACAAAGCCAGAGAGGCAAGATTACATTGGTTTGGACATGTGCTGAGGAGGGATGCAGAGTATATTGGGAAAAAGATGCTAAGGATGAAGCTATCAGGTAAAAGGAAAAGAGGAAGGCCTAAGATAAGGTTTATGAATGTGGTGAGTGAGGATATGCAGGTGGTTGGTGTGACAGATCAAGATGCAGAAGACAGGAAGAAATGGAAACAGTTGATCTGCTGTGGTGACCCCATGATGGGAGCAGCTGAAAGAAGAAGAAGAACAAAAAGAATTCCCCTCTGACCCCTGGCTTTGCACATGCTGCTCTCCTGGCTAATAATTTCAGCTTCTTCTCCTCTAGTACCTATATACACCTTGGGGGGAATTCAATAAAGCCTACATGGAGTGATTTTCCATGTAGGCAGAATGGCACAGATCTAACACAGAAATTGGCAGCCGTGTGATCCAGTAAATAGAGCAGAGGGGCGTGCACGAACATGCGGACATGGAAGTGTCCACGGCTTGCAAATCACCTCATAAGCAAGTGAAATCCATGCAAATGAGGGTGTTTTGCAATCCAGGAAGCAGCTAGGTATCCATGTAGAACCCGTGTTGGTGTCAGTATTGTACACGGAAAATAGCTGTGTACAGAAATGTAAAAATTTATCAGGGGCTGTAAAGGTCCAATTAGAAGGTCAGAAATGTCAGGGTAGGCACAGATATGTACAAAGCTATTCCCTGTGAGTCCAGAAAGTAATGCAAAATAATATAAAATAATATTTTTAATACCCATATTATGTTTGCATGGCCCACAGCAACACACAAACATGCCATTATGCAAAAAAAATATTAAAATTTTTAAAAGCTGAAAATAAGACATATGCAAAAATAATGCATTATAGTGCCCTGCATGCAGTATGTACAATGGTAGATGTCAGTGATTGCTAAGGAAGTAGACTTTGAAATATCGAAGTATTCAGGTTATGTGCAAGGATCTGTATGCAAATTAGCTGGGGGTACTGAATAGCAAAAATAGGCCACTGTGTCTGCAGATAAAACCCATGTAGCCCCAGAAACATGTTGGTGTCAGTAGAACAGGTAGCTGACATAAAAAGGGTGTGTATCATTATAAGTGTAAGTGGACTGGAGCTCAGCGGTGCCTGTTTGTGTGCCAAACAACTCAGCTTAGCAGGGGGGTGTTTAGTGCTGCTAAGGTTTGTTTAGCTGCGGGGCACATGTTTTAGCTGGTTTAAGCTATGCTGAGAGCATGCCCGTGCATGTGGGTGTGTCCAGACTGCTGAGCAGTGTTTATACTTGTGGTGCAGGTTTGCACACCATGCCACAGTGCTTAACAGGGAAGGCAGTTTAAAAAAAAAAAGAAAAGTGAATTGCCTGGGAAAGCCAACCATGTAGAAAATACTGATAACCCCTGTTCCACTTACACTGGCCCATTCAAACCCCTCAATGATATACCTGGCAGATGGAATGCATCATAGTCAACCAATCACATAGCTGCATCTGTAGCTCACCACTAAACAGTATGCATACACCCTACAACCTGATTTCTCACCCATGCTCTGCACCAGTGGAATACAGACTTGGGAATTTTAACTGACAGAATTCTAGGTGCTGCTGCTGCTCTGCTACATCTGTATGTGCTAGAGACTGATGTCAGTGCTGATTCTGATGCTGACAATAGGCCTAGACTGAGAAGGAGAAGAGTATTCAGGCCCAGGGTAACCTTCCAGGAGCTACATGAGCTTAGATTGTAGAGCCAGTGTTCTATGGCCAAGCATATCAGTTGTGTATACAGCAAAATGTCAGTCCTTAACATTGTTTGGGTATATATGAGCCATACAAAATCATTATCACACTCACCAGGTACAGGACGATGGACTCCGGCCACACCTGACGTACCTATGGAAAGGTGAGGGAGAGGTATTGTCAGCAATAACAAATGTGGCATTGTTACAGGATAATATGTGTGTATAGCTACATGCACAGTAGGTACTGCGATACTGCCTACATTGCTGACATTCTGAGTATGTGTGCACAGGTGTGCATTACAAACAACCCCCTCCTCCCAATGCAGACTGACCTGACATCCATGTACTGGTATGCAGAGGCTGCCACAATGACTGATACAGTATTACAGTGATGAACACAGGAGGCTTACCTGGATGCTCCTCTGCTGTGGAGGCTGTGCCACCCACCTCCTCGATGTATGGGGTGATGGATGCTTTGGAGATGGTGGCTGATCCCAGATTTACCAGGAATTCCTCTCTGGTTGAGAATGGCTCTACTGATGCAGGCACCCCACCAGTGGCAGCAAGGTCCATAGCCACAGCAGCAGCCCTTTGCCATGCAGCATTTACCATGTCCGTGGCCCTGTGATGGACCTGTTCATAGCTTCTGTCCTGTAACCATATGTGGTTCACTGCTGTGACAAGGTCGACCCATGTTGCAGAACATTGCTCATGATTGTGGCAAGTCCTGGAGAGCAGAATGACATGATGGAGTTTTAGGCCATCCAGGATCACATAATTTTCTGCAGCTGTAAATGGTGGATGCCTCCATCTATATATCCTTTCTGAAAGACAAGAATAGGGGAACATATCACAAGACCACATATGTTGCTCTCCACTATGTACACACCCTGCACATCCACATTGGTCTGCATTATGTACTGCTACTTCCCACTTTATACTCCACCATCCGATCTATCAACACAGTTTGTATGTGGCTATCAGCAACATAGTAGCAACACTGATTATGTCTCTGTGTGCCGTGATGGAGTGTGCTGAATGTCTACACTCCTATCAGTGCCATCCACTGTGCTGTGCCCATATGGCAGACATCCCACTACCATGTCAGATAGCCACTGTTCAACAAATAGTTGTGTGTTATCGTGAGCATATGGGGATAGTCCAGCAACAGCCATGTGCCAGAATGACAGACAGCAATGCAAATGTGCTGTAGGTTATCTTAACTGTAGGTGTCCTACTTCTCCAGTACACAGATGTATGTGGAATGTGTATGTGTGCCTGATATATGTGGTCTGTTTGCCAGAAACATGTGGATGTCTGGGAAACAGTTGGACAATAATTGCTGGTTGGTCTTCCACTGTGGAGAATCTGGCTGTCACACACCAGAACCCTCCAAAAGCAATTTATGCTACATTAATATATGTTACTGTATTCATACCTTTACATTGTATGATTATTATGTACACTTTGTCGCTGAGGCTGGGCCTGTGTCCCCCCACTACTAATGGCTATGACCTGCAGTCCAGCTGTACAGGGTTGCCAGGTATGGTAGCCATAGCTATCAAGTGATGAGATATGAATGTTGACAACACAGTGACCCACCCAGAGTATATAAGGGACAGTCAGGGACACCAGTACAATGTCTGAGCTATTCCTGTGTGACATTCACAAACTGAGAGGAGCTGATTGACAGTACATCATGTGATATGCCATCTGCCACCATTACTCACTGTCACTATGCCTAACACACAATCCAGTGCCATTCATACAAGGCCTGACCATTGTAGGAGGGATTGAGAGGGCCACAGCTGTGATCTACGTCACAGCAGGCAGAGCTGAAAGGCATGGCTGTAGCTTTTGGACAGCAGACTATCAGCAACATATCATTCCGAAAGATATACTACAGGCCTACTGTTGTACTCCCTATTCTCCATAATGGCATCCTCCCATCTGCATCCCATTAGATGGGGATTTGTATTACATACCTGTTAGAGTGCTGTAATCCTGTGCAGAAATCCTGAAGAAAAGTGATTCTGAAAATGCAGTCTGGCTTAGTAAAGCAAGGTACAGACATGTTTACCATAGGCAGCTGCTTGCCTTTTGTAGGTAATATTCAATAATAGGTGCTTGCCTGTGCACCAATCAGTAGCTCAGACTTGCTAATTGCATCCAGAACAGCTGGGGTGCACTTTCATTAGCCAATAGCATGGCACAACAGTACAATATTAAAGGCCTTCATGTAAGCCTTGGCCCCTTTCCTAGGCTTTTAGAAGAACATTACTGAGGTGTGAAGACTACAGCATCACAGAGGGTATGTACAAATACTGTTCACTGTTGGGATTTATGTGCTACATCTACAGTCTTGCATGTTATGTTTGGGCATTGTCAAATGACTTTCTGATTATGTGGCAGTTCAGTGTTAAACAATGTGGGTTGAAGTCAGTAAGAGAGAAGACAGATGTGAGTGCCATACGTCATACACTTCAGAATATGCATGCTGCTGCAGTAGATGCTGGTCTATCAGTTGTGTATGTTTGTAGGGACAGACTGTGACACCTTTCCCTGTCACTTGACCTCTGTTCCCCCACCCCTTCATGTATGGGTGTAGTGTGGATAACATATTGTAGGGAGTTGTGAGGTATGGTAGGTCTGTAGCACATAGTTGAACATACTGCTGCATATGTTGCAGGCTGCAGCTGCTGCTTTTGGCCCAGGACTCATGCTGGGAAGTATGAACACGTTGGAGGACAGCAAGCTGTATGTGTCAGTGAGAGAGCAGTGTCAGCTCTGGTGTTACAGCAGAACCAGGGCGATGGTACCCATAACAGTCCAAGTGAGGCATGTGCTTAAGGTACAAATGTTATGCAACAGTGCTAATCGAGAGTGTTAGGTGACATATAGATAGCCTATACATATTTGTGCAGCGTGTTCCTACCTACAGGCCTTTGATGTGATAACATGGGTAGCAGTGAATGCAGTAGCAGCAACCTGTTTTGTTTAAAATTGCAGGACTCAGTCATTATTAGCTGTCTTCACAAGCATGTAATTGAAGTGCAACACACTGTATTCGAACCCAGGACTGTGGGTGGCACAATGCACAGTATACTAGGGATTTAACAGACTGAGCTACTTGAGCCAATACTGCAACAGTTGTATTTGCAAGATATACATGCATGCATACAGTCTATTACACAGGAGTCGCATTAGCATGTGTGTTTGGATGGGTATGACATGTGACACTGAACTGTCTGTCATGATTTTCTAACCTCATTCTGCACTGACGTGTCAGTACTTTATTGGACAGAAAAGGTTTTGTGACAACTGTGCTAAAAGTATGCAGCACAATTGTGGACATTCAACAACAGTCTGTGCAGTTGACAGCTATACCTGCTATCCCAGGCCTCACATACACCCATCATAATTTATTTGGCCATGCACTGGTTTGGTGTCTGCATCACAGTCTCAAGTACACTGCCAATTTTCCCATTATATGTACAGGCAGTGTGTCATTGACGATAAGGATATATTTATGGAAACACCTGTTTTACTTCAGAGCTGTGTGGCCTAGTGGAATAATGCACCATGCTGTAGTTAACAGGGTCCCTCATCCAAGACTTGGCAGGGTAATTATTTTGCAAATGTGCCTAATAATGTCAGAAACAGAGAAGGTGATTAAGGCAGTTTTAAGCAGTTTTAAGTGGGTTTGCCATGCACACCGTGCCACTTAGCTCCACTTAAACACATGCTAATTTAAAAAAAAAAGAAAAGAAAAATGGGGTGATAGGATAGTGGTGAAATGGATGCAAGCAGGGGGAAAAACATACTGAAAGACAGGTAGGGATGTTCAGGATGGGTGTAAAAAAGGACCATAGCTCTCCATTTCTTGTACAGCAACATCTATGCAGGTTATAGTGAATTTGGAATTTGGAGCCTCACACCCCAAATACAGGGGTGAGGGTGACATAAATGTGTTGATTAATTCAGGTAATGATTGATTGTGTCCAGTGGATGTGGGTGTAAATGGAGAGCTATGCATGGGGTGATATTTCTTTGTGGGACAGATGCCATTATTCTTTCAAGGAGAGAGTGGAATGTTGGGAAAGGATATAGGTACATGTGGGGAGGTATGTTGGGTAGGAAAGGTTGCATTTGAAAACAGACAAGACAACATACAATGGTGGTGTGTGACACATGAAGGGGGTAAACACTTTGGATGGGGAGGGTGTTATGGAATCAGAGAGCCATGTGCCTCCAGACAGCTGCAGTGAGACTGAGCTCCCCACCCATGGGTAGTCAACACTGCTCCATCACTGCCCTGAAGTTGGCTGGGCTGCAGCTGGGTGCTGGGCCACCTTGTCCCTCCTGGTTGGCCAGTCTGTCTCAATCTGGCACAGGTGATCCTTGTAGCTATGGTACATGATCCTGCACACCAACCCTGGTAGCTGTTGCTGGGTGACAACCCCCTCCACACATGCTCCTGGGGGAGTGGGACATGTCCCCTGAGGTGGTTCCACCCATAGGTGCTGCAGGGCCAGCAGAGGGAGCAGCACCAGGTTGGGTGCCAGATGTGCTGGGACCCAGTGCCACAGCCAGCTGAGGTAGGGTAGGTGGATCGCCAGGAACCAGCCTACCCAGTTGAGCTGGTTTTGAGGTATTTCAAAGTGTATAGGTTAGTAATGAACAGAACATTTAGTTAGTTTTAACTGCATGCCAGAAAGTTGCAAATACCCCAGTAAGATCACATTGCATAGCATATGGAACACAACAATGAGTGAGATAACAGTCAGTATAGTAACAGCATGCCAGTAACAGTTACGGCATAAGGCCAACAATGCAGGTAATTCAACAATGTATGTTAGCATGCAATCATTGTAATACATAACAACAATAAAACACAAGGCCCGACATAATGTTTTGGAACAGCAGATGTTAATAGTAAACCATAACCAATGTATAACAATAATAAATCATGATGCAGATAAGGGGGTGGGGGGGGAGAAATACAGTCCATTAATACTGGTATAGGCTATATTGTTTGCAATAGTACTCTTATATACTCTACTGGTCTGCCCTTACTGTATTTGTATGAGTGCCCTATAGCTTCTGTAGCATGTACATACCTCTCAAGCTATCTGCATGGGACAGTATGGGCCAGGCTGTGACATCTACAGGTAGACAATTACAGGGGACTATTACATGTCAGGGGGGGCATATATGACTACCAAGGTGCACTGTGGACTGATGTAGTGTAACTGTTCTATTCACATAACTCATGGCCATGATAGATCTGTGACCAAGGGATTAGGCAACACTGATCACAGTCGACGACAGCATGACACTTGAGAGACATGAATCGTGCACAGTACAGAGAGTTTATAACTATTATGCCCTCCTTGGCAGGCATGAGGTTAGACTATCAGCAGACATTTACAGACACAACAGGCATACAGCCATACCAAGATTACACATTTTATTTATTGTATTAACTTTTATTAGTATTGTATGTGTCACCTTTATTTTCTGACATCTTATCACATTGCTGAGAAATGCTAACACTCTGGTACATCTGAACACAGAAATTATTAACCCATTCTAATGGCTACTACAGCCATTTATTTACCTGTAATTCATGTGGGGAGAACATCTGTTAAAAATGCATAACTGCTTCTATAGTCTTTTTTGTTAATAAGCTAACATTCAGACCAGTTGACCAGTTGTTTTAAGGTCAGGGAATGCTAAAGTGTAGCAGGAATTCTAAGTTTCATGCTCCTTCTAAGTTGGATTAGGCACTTTGTGAGCCATTAGTCTAGTTATCTATTCTTGTGGTATTGTGTTCTAGTGGTTATACTTGGGCTTCAGTCTTGTATTTTACTTTAAGAAGGTTTAAGGTTTGCAGGCTCTTATTAGTTCCTAGAGGAGGACTTGGTCTGAGTCTTTAATCTGCACTCTGGAATTTGTTTATATTGAATTCTGCCCTTTGATCTGATGATCTTGAATTGTTTATATGTCTTGTTGTTTGTTTGCCACCTAGTTCGCCTTATCTGAATCTAGCTTTTTTTATAATTTTGTACATCTTTTTGTTATGTTTTGCTTTTTTGTCTCCACCTAATGTCCCCTCTTCTGGCTCTTCAGAGCTATATTTGCTTCTCACTGTGCTTCTGTGGTGCTAATTCCCTTGTTGAAAGACTCTTACTGTTTTTTCTGTTGATTTGAAGTTACCTGTGCATTTAAAGTTATTGCCTGTAATTGCATTGCTCTACATTGCATTTAAGTAACTGCAATTTTGTAAGTTAAAAACAAAATCATTATACTCCCCACCCTAAAAAATTTTCAGTTATCACTAGGAATTCCCACATTTCAAGGTTGTCATTATTAAGCATCAATCTCAAGCTCCTCCTGGGTCCAAGTGTCATTGTCATCTCTCCTCCCAATGTTGAAACTGCTCAATGCTCACCTCACAATTCCTCCCTCCAACACTCAACAACACTCTCCCCAACACAACAAACATACCCAAATGGAGGAGAACAAGCTCAACTCTCAACCAAAAAATAGGGCATCTCAACTCAGGAGAACCAACCAACCACACTCAGAGGAGTTTCTCACAACAGTGGGCCTACAACCATAAACACACAACAGAATCACACAAAAACCAACTCGAACAAATAAATAAAGATCTGCCAACAGCAAGACCCCTCAAAGCAGACATCCAAGCAACCCCTAAACCAAAAACAAGACACACAAAACAAAACTTCACAAAGTGTGTGACTAACAAACACATGCCACTAATAAGTAACACACATATGCTACATAGAGCACACTGCCAGTCAGCCACACCACACACGAAGCCCATAGATGAACTGGAGAGTTCAGTCACAAGCGGTGAGTCCGGGTCACCATGCTAGACAAGGCTAAGGTCACTCAGGTCACTGTCACCTAATACAATCCATAGACATGACAATGTCTACTGGTGTGGGCGACACAAAAACATGAGAAAGAGGTGCAAAGAGATGCTAAAATGAATGACCTGAAATCCCCCTAGCATGATGCAGCCAACTGTATGCCGGGCATATTGCACCCTAACACCTTACCTGACCAACCCCGCATCTACAATATGATAGTAAGATGACACAATTCAAATCAATATCAAAGTGTTTCATTCATTTGGTGTCATTCACATGGGGGATGATGCTTGACACAAACGGAGATTATGCTTGTAGCCTGGAGGGTCTGCAGGCTGACAAGTTGGTTGGCTGGGCTATTGCTACTTGCAATGTTTCTTGGGACCACATAGTGCCTTTTTTAGGCAAGGCTCAAAAATTAGAAACCACCATAGGTATCACAGTAATGGAAAAACTAAAGAGCTAAACCTACAAACAGAAGAGTCTCCCTCTCAAAGACCAAGCAAATAAAACTCTCTCTGCATGGCAACAACGAATCGATATCTGTGTGAGCAGCAAACCTGCCCAGCAACCACATACCACATACCTCATACTTGGTGGACCAATACTCACCATACTCAACTTTCGAGGACCCGTAACACTAAAGGAGTACCCACACAGGAGATTATTCATCAAAGATCTCCAGATCTCAGAAAGCATGGCAAGCATCAGAGCATCTCCATGTGCAAGTAACAGTGGGTAAGTGGCCCCCACAACATATAGCAAGCCACAGACCCCCCTCTCAAACCCATAGAACCCACTTTTCTGAGAAGGTCTCTCGAAACACCATTATATTAGAACGTTTATTACTATTGAGAACTACCTCCAACTACCCAACATAGACTCCACTCATTTCAGCTCCAACACCTGATATAAAAGGTTCCCAGAATTTATAAACTCAAATGCTCCCAACCAACTACCACCCAAACCTACATGAGAAAACACAACCTGATCACCACAACACCAACAGGGGAACTCTGTAGGACAGACAGGTAATATCAGACACTAGTATGATCACACCACATATGCATCTCTCCACCCCCTTCCCAGAAAACCACCCTGAAAACCCCATTGAAAACCAAAAAAACTTCTAAAAGCAAAGCAAAACCTCCTCAAAACTGAGGTGGAATCCTCCCAGCCTCCCGGGCATGGGAAAATATGCCCCCAACTGCAGACGCATTTTAATAACCAGATGAAAACCTTCAGGTCATGATCCATAAATGCAAAACCAAAACCAAGACCCAATCCTCAAAAACCCACAGACATCCTGTCTGAACCCCTGTCAAACTATAAAACTAGGAGGAAGAAGCTAAAAAACCAAAAAACCAAAGAAAAAGGCCAAAGGAGGGAAATCAAGTATGATCAAAAATCACTTAAAAAAAACAAAATTGTCTAAGGCCAGCTTTGAGAGAGAAAACAGGACTTGGAGACAGACACTACAATAACAAGGACAATTTAGGATGTTAGGAACCTGGAACCTGTGGTAATTCCCAGCTCATGGAATGACAAGTCCAAAATGACAAAAACAAAACTATACTGAACCCACAGACATTGCCAACATCCTAGCTTCAGCAAACTCTCCCACCCTCCCCCACCCCAAGGGCAATAACTATCAGCAGAGTGCTGCCCCCCCCTGCCCTCATCAGATGCTCAGGTAAGAGCCTCGCCCCAACAAAAAAACAGCATAAATGGGATCAGGCGGGTGTCCGGGCTGCATCCTACATGACTCCAAGATTCAGGGCCAGTACAACAGGAGGCACACAGGCCAACACCAAGTGCAAAGATGATGCCAAACAGATGACTGCTCTCCAGCCCCAGTCACCACTCATCAGCCGGTGCTCCTCAAAAAACAGACAACTGGTGCCAGAGCCATGGCCTATGCCAAATGCCAAAAAGTGTATAAAGATCCCAAAAGCAAAAACAAGACCCCTTAAAAAAACTAACCACAACAAATTATTGTATTAGAGTAAGTATAGAAGAAGTGGGGACCCAAGTAGAGCACACTCATTTGACAAATCTCATGCTCAAATTTGACAAAAAACAATTTTATTAAAACATTTAATATAGCCCGGGATTCACATCTAGATCATTCACATCTAGATCAGCTCTTTACTCATCCATCATCAGACCCATAATTCAGCATAATGCTCCCTTGGGATGTGCCTACCTTTGGGATGGCAGCAGACCCAAACACCTAAGATTCAAGAAAACCAAATCAATCAAAGCAACAAGACAGATGCCATATGCCGCCAAAGAATGCCATATGCTGCCAACTCTACTTCTACTGCATATCGGTGACACCACTGTTCAGAGGTGATCTGTGCAACCATGTGTAACCCATGTGTGCGGAATTAATGGACAAAAAAAAAAATCCATCCCATCGAAGTCGCTCGACTGAACATCAAAGCACTGGAAAATAAAACATGCTGACATGCTGAGGACATAACCCAGAGGCTCCCTTCACTCTGGAATAAAATAAATAAAGGTCCATCAGCAGGCAGAGTCATTGATCCTCAACTTCTCTCTTCAGATCTGGATGGATGGATGGGAGAGGAATAAGTTTTCACTTTATCACTTCACTGTTAGACAGAGGCAGAGGCACAGTATACTAACCTCGAAAATAGCAAAAAAAAATATAAAAATAAATGGGTGGCGCAGCACAACATTCTGGCTAGGCTTATAAATGCCCTAGGGCAGATAGCCTAGTATGAACCTATGAACCTATAATATTTAGTAGTACTTGTCACTGGATTCGAACCCTGGTCTATGTGTGGCAAAATGTACATCACACTTATCATTTACCTAACTGAGCTGCTGAGCCACTGCTGCATATTGATTGACTGGTATGTGCCTAGAGCTCACCTGGCAACAAAATATGACCAAGTAATAGAAGTAGAGTGCTATACAAGACTGCAGTGACACTTGAACACACATGTATAAGATCTATGTATGACAGAGGCTGTAGGTGAACTGTGGATTAATACATGGAATGCAGGTGTAGACAATAAACCCCTAGTGGGTAGGAATATCTGTGATGTGTACAAACCATATCGGAGTGCTGGGTTGTCTACCTGACCTATATACAATGGCAGATGATATATTTGCAGTATACAGCTATTACAGTTTCATACTTGCCTGCAGCAGTGTACCTAAGGGCAGGAATGCATACAGCTGAAATGCAATGGTTAGCAGAAGACAATCCTGATATACACAATATACCCTGGGCGTTCCTATTGTTTCTTCAGATTTTAGTGCAGAACAAATATCATAACGCATTATATCTTGTAGTACAGCTCCACATCTACAGTTTAGCAGAATACATTTTTATTAGCTAACCTTCAGTCACTTACTGATATTGTTTGTGTTTGTACATCAGAGTAAATGTAATACTCAATTTCATCACCAACAGCCCAAAATACAGGTTCCATTATGTAGATCGTGAGACAAATGCCCGCGAGTTACAAAGTCAAAAGCAGAAGGCCGCAGCACCGGTAGATTGTAGAGCGGTGGGGCCAAAAGAGAGAGATATGCTGTGGGAATCCAAGCAGTCAGGAAAACTGTCAAATGGAGATGTTCCCTAAAGTAGACAAGCGGGCTGTCACCTGACAGTGGAAACAGCCACACTACACAAGTGATCGGCAGAACAAGTGGCTAAAAAGGTCTGAACATGATAAAAACCAAAAAGCAGCTTACCTGTTATCCTGCACAAGCATACAAATCCCCTACACACAACCCATACATTAAACCTCACTGTGGGAAGCTGTCAGAAAAAGTCAAAGATGCTGAAGCTGCTGCTGAGAGATACAGTTGTACATGTGCACTGTCACTAGTACAGAAGTTACAACACCACAAGCATCCCTGCCCATACCCGCCAGCAGTACAGATTGTCACAGGCTGCCCTGAGCTTTGCAGAATATGTTTGACCCATATACAAAATAATTGTGGCTGTCTGGCATAGTAGTGGAATATCATTGAAGAGTGGAGTTAGAAAATAATGACAGACATTTTAGTTTCAGACTTCATACCTGTCAGAAAATTAATGCTAATGCAAAACCTGTTATTCTATGAACTTTCTAAGTTTGTAAGAGCAAGATGTAAAAAGTGTCCCTGTTTGTACCACTATTTTTATGGCATTTTCCACATTACCTACCCAAAAAAGGTAGAGAGGTATGCCTGCAACAGACAGACACTGTCCTGCCAGAGCCTCCCTAGTGCAGTGGCAGGTGGAAAAATGTCAACCCTGGCAATCACAGACTACCTACCCAACAGTGTGAAAGCAACCACTGTAGAAGGGAACCCTGACACAAAGGGGAGGGAAAGTGTGTATGGAACACACAGGAGTATCAACCCACCTCCCAGTCCACAGCAGCATGTTTGTAATTTGGAGGCTGCCAAACCCATCCAATGGTTGTTTCAGCTGGGGTACGCAAGTAGGCAGATGCATGTAGGCAGAAAAGGTGCTACACAGGGATACATCTCTATGTAATCTCTGTCACTGAAACTGAGACTGGGCCCCACACCCTGATTGTCCAGCAGCAATAGCTGGGAGTTAAAGGGGACCTGTGCAGTACATGCAGACCCAGTGGTGCAAGTAAGCTGGGTAGACTCCTACTAGACTACAATCACTTGTCAATTCCACAGCTGTGTGAACTGCACACAGAGAATCCCTAGCAGGACAGGTAGTAAGAGCAAGGTGGTGTGTATACTGCTGCACAGGGTCACTGTAGCGGACAGAGCTTATACAGAGGGTACAACACAAGGTGGTGTGTATACTGCTGCACAGGGCCACTGTGGCAGACAGCACTTATACAGCAGGATACAACACAAGGAGGTGTGTGTACTGCTGCACAGGGCCACTGTGGCAGACAGGGCTTATACAGCAGGGCACAACACAAGGTTTTGTGTATACTCCTGCACAGGGCCACTGTGGCAGACAGCACTTATACAGTAGGGTACAACACAATGTGGTGTGTATACTGCTGCACAGGGCCACTGTGGCAGACAGCGCTTATACAGCAGGGTACAACACAAAGTGGTGTGTATACTGCTGCACAGGGCCACTGTGGCAGACAGTGCTTATACAGCAGGGTACAACACAAGGTGGTGTGTATACTGCTGCACAGGGCCACTGTGGCACACAGTGCTTATACAGCAGGGTACAACACAAGGTGGTGTGTACACTGCTGCACAGGGCCACTGTGGCAGACAGTGCTTATTCAGAGGGTACAACACAAGGTGGTGTACAGAAACATACCCAAAGTCTGATAGTGGCCTGTACCAAAGTTGTGTCTACATTGTGTTCCCTGCTACACTGGATGTGATGGATACTGAGAGGCCATCTACAAATAATGTTGCCATGATGGAATCTGTGTATGGCTATATCCCAGGTCAGCTTGGTGACAGATACAGCACAGTGCCCAGCCAATGGGACAAACCAATGCTGGTAGTGGAGGGGTACCTCTACCATTTAGAGAGTGAAGCACCCCCTAAATGGTACTGGGCATGTATTGAGTGCAGAATAAAGGTCTGCAGAGGCTGTGCCATCACTGTTCACCAGGATGAGGGGGAAGAACTGCAGAAATCACTGCCACACCAGCATGGCCCAGATGCAACTGCCCAAATGGCTACGCTGAGAGCAGAACTATGGCAGAGGGCGATAACCAGCAATGAACTGCCAAGTCTGGTAATGCAGAGTGTCTTTGGCACAGCAGATGAAAATGTTCTACAAGAGATACCTTGCCTTGCCACCCTGCATCGTGGCATCACCAGGGTATGGCAGAGGGCATGGGCATCCATGTCCACACCTCCAGCAACATTTTCAGATATTGATGTCAGCCAGTACCCACTCCATAGTGGCAGCCTTATCTTATGCAGAAAGTCTGATATGGATGAGACTGATTCCTTGGTTCTACTAACTACAGCACAAAATCTGGCAGATTTCTGCAGGTCAGACGTCATACTTGGGATTGGCACCTTCCCAACACGAGCCAATATTTGCCGTCAACTGTATACTTTTCATAGATGTATTGGCACCCCTACCTCAGCAAGGATTGTCCCCTGTTGTACTGTCTATGACATGGAAATCAGAGTCTGCATACAACAATATGTGGGAAATACTGAAGGATATGGCTGCAGATCAGGGATGCACCTTGGCTCCACAGTACATTATGACTGATTTTGAGAAGGAAGCAATCCGTGCCAGCCGAAAGGCAATCTCTAAGAGTATTCTGAAGGGTGCCTATTCCAGTTTGCACATATCATCTGGTGGCAGATCCAGCATCACCACCTTGTGGCCCTGTATGGTACGGACACTGCATTTTCAATAGCCATCCGCAAGCTGATTGTGTTGGCATTGGTACCAATGGGAGATGTTAGCCCCACATTTCTGGACATTGTGGCTACCTTACATGACTGTACTAAGACTATAGGTGTATTTCTGGACCCTCATTATGTGCATGGCCAACCACGTAAGTATGCATCCCACTGCTCAGCACACCAATGCCTGCCATCTTCTTACCCATTGAAGTTCTGGAATGTGTGTGATGTCTCTGACATGGACTTCCCACAGACTAATAACCAGGTGGTGGCATGGCATCTTCAACTGAAAGTGTTACTTGGACATCCTACAGTGCAACTGTCTGACCTTCTGTCTGTTCTGCAACAGGAACAGAACCTGACAGATACCTGAAGGGAGTCACTTTTGAGGGGGATGCCTGTGACACCACGTAGGAAGGCTATTGTAAGGGAGCGTCGCCTAAAGTACATCTTGCAACATAAGTGTGACTACAGGGATGTGCAGGATTTCCTACGCACTGTGGCACATTTCTACAAGTTGTGAATATATTTGGGTTTAGTACGCACCAAGCACTACACACATCACTTTACATGTTGTGTTAATAAAGGCTTTGCCCACAGCACACGGGTTTCACAGTACCACTTTCATGCCCACTTGGCATCCAGTGACGGCCACATGTTCAACTGACAGTCGCACATGTCAGCTTCTGGGGGGGGTGCAGAGTGTATCACTATGGTGGCTTGTGTCCACCATCTATTATTAGAGTACAGGAGGTTCTTCTATTCCCACAGGGAATTGCCCACAGGCATTTGTCACTGCAGCTAAACTGCCAACCTGCCATGTGTCCACATCCAGCTGTCTCACAGTAGGATGTTGCATTGCCTAGGTGCATGAATCTCCAAAATGCACACATATTGCACAGCAAAGCTTTATTAGGGGTGACCATGCAATGACTGCTATATATTTTCAGTCTTTATTGAAGAACAGTTCATATAATGCAGGTGTTGCAATACAACTGTAATTCCACACTGAATGCAGTAGAAACATTTAGTTCCTTCACATTATTAATGCAGTAGAAACTTTATTCCCTTAACATTATTAATGCAGTAGAAACCTTTATTTCCTTCACATTATTAATGCAGTAGAAACTGTATTCCCTTAACATTAGTAATGCAGTAAAAACTTTATTCCCTTAACATTATTAATGCAGTAGAAATTTTATTCTCTTAACATTAGTAATGCAGTAGAAACTTTATTCCATTAACATTATTACTGCACTAGAAACTTTATTCCCTTAACACTAGTAATGCAGTAGAAACATTTAGTTCCTTCATATTATTAATGCAGTAGCAACTTTATTCCCTTAACATTATTAATGCAATAGAAACCTTTATTTCCTTCACATTATTAATGCAGTAGAAACTTTATTCTCTTAACATTAGTAATGCAGTAAAAACTTTATTTCCTTAACATTATCAGGTTTCATGCTTTCATCTTTGTTGAACTCTACCTGGCATAACTCACTTATTTCATTCCAGGTCTATGACCACATTCATTGTAGTATAATCAAAACTGAATATGCCTAGTGGCAATTACAAATTTACTCCTTCTTGTTTGTATGACAATAGATTGCAAGTTACATCTGTACTCACCACACTTGCAATACAACCTGGCCAGACACCCTGCATAGGCCTCTAGGATGTGAGCTCTCTTCTCTGCAGCTGTATGGAGAGAAACACACCATTATGCATTCCTGTCTATCACACATTCAGAGTAGGTTTTGGTAAAACAATGATAACAATACTTACAAACTTCTGGGGCATTCCCGTCTCAAGCATCTTGGACCCAGGTGGTGAAGAAATCCCTCTTACGATGCTTCAGGTCATCATAATGATGATGCACCTGCTCACTTGTGCAGGGGAAACTAGTTACAATGGTGAAATCACGTACCAGCCTGTCCCAGGCCTCCGATTTGTACTCTAATCCCTTGTACTAGCCCTGCAGCAGCCGGACATCATGGTATTTAATGAGGAGTCCAACCATGACGCTGCACCCAAAAGCATGCACCCTCTCCAACTCCTGTCATAGTTCCTGCCAAGTTCAAACTCCAACAGGTTATGGCTGTATTCCCACCAGTTGCACTTAAATAAGGCTGTTTTCCTGCCTTTTACCACCACTGGACCATTTATAAAAATTCAGTGCTTTGCTTAGCACCGTGCAAACCTGGAGAGCTCAGCTGAGCAGTGCTTAAACTGGAAATGCTGAGCAATGCTTAGCAGTGCTTAGCACCACTTAATGCACAAATCAGCCAAGCACTGCTAAAACATTTCTGGTTTAAGCAGTGCTTGGCAAGGCTTGGCTGTGCTTAGCAGAGCTTAGCTGCCATATTAAAGTAGGATTCAAATATAATTTTCATATTGTGTATTAGAAAAATAACTGCCTAATAACATGTCTCTCCGTACATAGAATATTCAATCAAGGGTTTAAGAACACTTGTCATAATGTGTATTCACAACATACATGCTTAATAATCTGTTTGTGTATTCATACAAAATTCAGTCAGGGATTTAATAGTGCTTCTCATAAATGTATATTTGCAAAATAAATTTAATAACCTGTCTGTGTAATCAAACAAAATATTTAAGTGAGATTTGGAATAATTCTCATATATGTGTATTTGCAAAACAACATGCCTGTGGTTTTGAACCCTGCACTTAATGCACATAAGGCTGTTACTCTAACTATTTGGGTACACAGAAGTGAGAATTGCTGATATACATTTATATACACTCTCCATTATGTTTAAGCACTGTTGAGCACAGTGGTGCCCCATGCAAACACAATCAGCTATGCTTAAACTTGACCTTTCCATTTATAATTAAATGTATCTGGTTAATATTTTTAGATGTCTGTCACATGTCCATTGCTGAGCGCTGCGCAAATACAAAAAAAAAATAAATAAATAAACTTTTTATTGCATATGCATACAATGATATCTAGCACTTTGACAGTGCAAGGGGTGTGTTACTCATCTCCGGACACAGTAACACACTCCCTACACTGATTCAATAATCATGTTACATAGCTCTTCCTCAGTAAGTCACCTTCATTATTATGCAAGGTGTGCTGCCGAGGGGTTCTACATACACAGCCATGGTACTTTCCATGTAGGCTTTACACTATGCCTACATGGATTTTATTAAATCCCCAGGCTTATCTTATCTATCCCTTTCCTTGTTTTATTTCTCTTACATTTATTTCTCTCACTTTTAATCTTGCTTATACTCTTTACTTTTATTTCTAACAAATACTTATTTCTCAGCCTTCGCTCCCTCTCCTCCTCCTTATGTACAGTTTGAATGCTCCACTATGTCATTTGCTTTCTGAGAAATAAACTCACTCATTTATAATGTCAACATGTTTCAGTGCTACATGATATTGTATTTATCTTGTTTTAATTATGGTATATGTGCATTATTATACATGCCATATGTATATTAATATTTTTATTAATCTATGTATTTGCCATATATTGTAATATGATTTCAGTTTTCACCTGTGTATAAGTATTTTCTGTTCTTTTATTTGTGGAGCTTTTCTCCCTGTGCCTCTGCTGAAAATGAATAAAATTACTCAGTCGGACTTTTCTGGTAAACAAATGGCAATAAATAAATATGGATAATAAAGTCTGTTTTATTTGCATGTATTCTGTTAAATTGCTTAAAGTCAGTGTAATTTTTCTTATCTGCCTTTTTTTTTTTTTTTTTTTTTTACCTTTTGTGCATATATTCATACCTGGAGCTTTTCTTTACAGGCCTATGCTCAAAAGGGATAACTTATAAACAAATGGACAATCCGGTAAACAAATTATTTATTTTCATTTATTTTATTTATAGCCTTAAATGCTAATAAATAATACACAAATAAATTAGTGAGGGTGGTATCCTAGTTTATCTTGACAAAAATGCATCATTTTGCATCTCAGTTTCCACTGATAATGTTTAGGAGTGAATATTTATATATGATTAAGTTTGATTTTACTCTTGGGTATTATGATCTGTGTTAATGGCAGAGGGTATATCCACATGTTTTGAGAATTTAAACATGGAAAATGCTCTTAATATATTAAAAAGATATTCAACTACAACCATTCAAAGATGCTGAGAGAGCAAGACATATAATCTCTCCCCCTCATTTAAAAGTAAAAAGTCATGCTAGTTCAACAGTCTCTCACATACTTTAGCCCCATTTTTTCCTTACTCTCTTTTCACCTTTGTTAACTAACACACACTGTCACACTGTCACATAAAATTCATTCAGGAGCCATAACACCCTGCTTGACAAGTAATATTTTACAAAAACCCATTTTGTCTGCCTTCTACAACTTCTCTGCAATCTTTACTGTGACTTCCTTCTCCAGGTCTGTCACTCTACCCCGTAAATGTATTACCAAGAAATGTCACATGGACAGATCATATCTGCTTTTTCTTTTCTTTCTTCCAATGTATGCATTCATAAATGTTTCTATTTTGCTGTTCATATATAACCCCCTAATACTTTAGCATTTTAACCTCTGAAATGCACACTTCTAACAGTATATTTTCCTTTGTGCATTTTCTATACATTGCACAGTATTTAAAATTTAAATCTGCTAGTGCCCTAGAGTCGAACAATGATGTCTGCGTCTGTAGAATCCAGTATTCCCATTGTGCACACAATCATTTTAATGGTATTTGTTACTACCTTTCAAACTGCATAGCACAATTGAACTTTTGGGTGATTAGGACCTAATTATCTTTATCCATGGAATCCCCCATTGAAAATGCCCCCCCCCCCAAAAGTAGATTTACACTACTTTATTTACACTAAAGTCTTGTTGCAATTTTTTTGTGCACAATGCAAACAACCATGGTTCTATCTGTATATCACTCACTCTACCTCAGATCTTTGACTACAACACCAGTCTTTTACAGTATGAGATTATAAGCTGAACTTGTTCACCAAACCCAGTGTCAGATCTGAGACAAATGAATGATCCTAACGAGGAACTTTAAAATTCTACTGCATGCTTTATGTTCGCCACAAACAATCTCACTCTGTTTCCTTGCAGAACGTCAGTTCTGCACTACTCTGATCTTTTGTCACCATGCTGCTTTCTGGTCTGTCGTGCCCCTATTCATTTTTATGTATATCCATTTCTAAGTCAGACATAACATGCTGCTGCAAGATCAGCCCATGTGTTCTGGGTGCTGAAGGAAGTAGCAGTCCAATAATCTGCAGGCAGAAGGAAGGAAGGAAAAAAGTGAACTAAAAATGGCACATCAGGTGGCAAGATAAGACATTTATATTGGTAGACTTAGGAAAGCTGGCCAAATGACTAACTAAAATGACAAAATGAGGGCTTGGTGAGAAGATCCTTTCATCACAGTTCTAACATTTAGGGTTCAAAGTTGACTACCTCGCACTTTTATGTAATGTTTTGCATATTGTCTCCACATCAAAGTTAGTTATCTCTGCATATTCTGATTTCCTCCAGCTTTAAAAAAACATGCCTGTTGATTGGATACATTAAATTGTCTTTGTGTGTTTTGCATTAAAAATGGATAAATAAGACACGTAGATAGATACATAATTTGGGAGTAAATGCATATAAATTGTACAAGGTGATTACTTTCCCATAGGTCAGTTCATGGGAGGCCACACCAGTAACTCCATTTCTATATAAATGCAATGCAGGATAGATTCACATTTGAGAACATTTAAAGTGACAATTAGTCTAGTGTTGTGCAATCTACAGTACCGTCTACCACAAACTGAGAACATATTTTGATGTCTATTGCATAAAAATGCTTTGCAAGGATTTATTTACTGAAAGTATATTAGCAAATATCAATGTAAGAATCGCCCAAGTTATATCTGATAAGTAATACACACAATGATCTATAACAGCCTAACAGTTTAGCTTTTGAAATGTTTTTTTTTTGTGCTCTCCAGGTACAGTGTTATCATGATGAAATTCTGGTGGTAAGAAGACATGGTAATAACCACTTGAACAAATTCTGAATTGACCTCAATAGACTTGAAGGAGTGTGGGCTTTAAAATAACAGGTATTAATGCACATTTTTCAAGAATGAAACTTCTTATTCTGAATATAAAATTGATAAAGATGAACTACTTCAATTACTTGAAAAGGCAGACCCCGTTTAGATGGTGCCATAACCTCAGCATTTGTATAGCTGCTTCAGTGGAAGTTACTACATCTAAGGTTTCCCCTAAAATCGAATGCACATGTTAGTAACATTTTCTGTGTTCTTCTATAACATAATTGAAGCACATAAAAATGGAACTAATCAGGGTGATGAAAAAGGGATCGAGGAATTGTCAAGTTTGGGTTGAAACTGTAGGAATCCATTCACTACATTCTGAGGAAAAAAATAATTTATGCTCCAAAGTCACAAACTTCAAGAGTACATACATGGAGTATATAGTAGCAAAGTGTCACAATACACCAAAATGGAAATGATACTTATTGAAAAAATAAGAAAGTATGGACACCAAAGTGTTCAATGCTCCAGGCAGGATGAAAAAAATGCAGATGGAGTTTACCAGCCAGAATGTTATCTGGAATAAGAGGGATTAGGTGGGGTAAGAAAAGTTGAGAGAAATACTCTTAACAGATGTAGTGATAGTTAAAGCATTAAATGCAGAAGCAGGTAGTGAATGGCTTCAGACACATAACCCTGTTAGTATTTTACACGTTTCAAACATGAAGTTTACTCAAAGAAAAATATCTGAGAAATACTTTGCTAAAATGTCTCTAAACTCCAACATGTTCATGCCCTTTCTCATGCAATTAGAGAAAGAATATGCTCAACAGCAATTTAAGGAACAAGGATGACTCAAGTCTTCAGTAACACAGGTGTTCTACAAGGCCTTGGGTCCAGAGCACTCAAAAACTACTGTTTTGAATCCAAGGACTCATGCATCTTGTAACTTAAGACAGGCTGCCATTTGCTTCATGCATGAAAATGAATACAAATTCAGGCAAACAGCTGCTGCAGCCTACCCAAACCCGTTATTTGATTTTGAGTGAGGTTAAGTGCGTCAGCAGTGGTGAGGTTGTGTCGATTAGGGAAGTAGTCGGAAGGGGGTGTTAGGTTTACAGACCTGGGGGGTAGATTTATAAAGTGTAGGGGTGAGTTTAGATTTAAGAAGCAGGAAGGGAGTTTTTGAGCTAGGAGGTGAAAATAGGGATTTAGATTTACAGACTGGTAAGGTAGTTTTTAGTTAGGAAGTGAGAATTATGTTTTATGTTCATAAAGAGGGAAGGAAGTTTTATGGTTAGGGAGCAAGAAAGATATTTTATGGTTAGAGTTAGAGTTCTAGTAGAGTTATTCAATATTGTAGGATAGGGTGCTGGAAGGGTTAAGAAGTTATGGAAGATCAATTTAATGATACTTACAACACTTGCCTTTTCGAGCAGCAAACAAGTGAGTCACGACCAAATAACAGACAAGCACTTGTAGCAGACCCCATGACACTTAGTTACTTTGCTGAATTAAAAAAATGGAGGTAATTTCTCTTAACAATGATTAAACCAAAATGCACTTCATTATTTTTAGAAAGGAAGATGTGAATGTAAATAACATGACAGTGTGGCTAAAATATAAATAAAGTGAGCAAGATTTCAGAAGATGGTTGGAAAGGTTACCTTCGAAAGCATGAAATACAGATTAGAGTTTTAAAATCTTATCATCAACTTTACATTTATAACACTTAGAGGGGACTTAAGTATCTAAAAGTCCACAAAAATATTATATTATACATGGCAAAACATGTTCATTTTCATATCATCTTCCTTTTTGTTATCCACATCTAAATCATACCAATAAAACTCATCATACCAATTTCTTCTCATAATCTCCCAGCACTCATAACTGTAAGTGTAAGGAGTTCCTTTGACCCACTTATTAATGCACTTCATATTTCCCCTCTCTGCACCAGTCCAACTATTGCTTCTTTAATGCCCTACAACCTGTCTGTTTCATGTTAACTCAAACATTTGCCACTCTAAGCTTTACTTTTCCCTTGTCCACTGCAGACAACTACTTTCCATCAATCTCGCTTCTAACTCATTTCCTCAGTCTTAGTGTTGTTTTCTCTACTTCTTTCCTTAGTAGCTTCCCCACCAAGCCGAGATTTTAGGTGTGGGCTATCACTAGCAAAGTAATACTGAAGACCCTGCTATGTAAACTCCAACAATATATATGGACCAGGAAGTGCCAGTTGAACACGCTGTTTTTTTTAAAAGGGCCAGAGGCCCCAGAGATCAAACTGTCAAGATCAGCTAAATAAATAATGGGGAAAAAAACAAGGCAATTCCAGAAAAAAAAATGTATTTCTTCTTTACTGCTACTCTAAAGCCTTTGACCGTTTGGACCATAACAAACTGAGGGAAGCTCTTAGACAAATGGGGGGCACTAAGTTACCTGATTTTCCACTGGAAGAATCTGTATGCAAAGCAAGAAGCAGCAGTTAGAGCTAAATATGAAATAATTCATTGGTTCAACATCGAGAAAGGACTGCAACACGCCTGTATATTGTCACCCTGTTTATTACTTTGCATGTTGAATATATCATGCAAAACTTTGTGTTAGATGATTCAGATGTTAGACATAGCTCTCACCTGTCCAGAAGTTTGCAGAATGTCTAGATTTTTGCCTGATATTTTTGGTTCGTTCCTCATAAAATGTAGTTTTCTGGCAAATCATTGAAGACTAAATTCAGTAAATAATGACAGACATTTAAGTTTTAGACTTCATATCCATCAGACAATGTATGGTAACACAAAACCTTTTATTCTAGCAACTTTCTTAGTTTATACAAACAATATTTAAAATTTATCCTTATTTTTGGGCCTTTGTCCCCCCATTATTTTTGGCTTTGTCCAGATTTCTTGTGCTAAGAGGTTCGGAGGTATGTAGCTGGAATCAAAACTGTCAGGAGAAATATGAAATATTAACAACTTCAGATACACAGATGATACCAGTGTACTGGCTGAAATGAGAAAGAGATGAAGTTGTAGTAAGGTGAAACTAAAAAAAAATTGCAAAAGCCAGCTTGCCGCTCAACATGAAAAAGTAAAACCGTCTCATCTAGCCCTAATTTTTTTCATATAGATGAGGAAAGAAATGGAGGCAGTGGTAGATGGCATTTTCCTGGGCTGAAAGATCACTGCAGATACCTTGCAGTCTTGAAATTAAAAGATGATTGCTTTTTGGAATGAAGGTTATGGATAAGATAACTCCACATCATATTGTCAACAGCAGTCCATATAGTCAAAGCTGGGGTTTTCTCATTGCAGTATATCATTGTGACAAAGTGGAAGTAAAGTTGTGAACACAAAAGTGCATGAGTTTGAACTGTGGTGCTAGAAATAACTTTTAAAGTCCTGTGGACTACAAGAAGATCAGATCTGTCAGTACTTAAGTAATAAATCTAGATTGTCCACTGAAAGACTTAACAGTAAAACTAAAGCTCAAATATTTTGGAAAAATAATCCAAAGATAAGATTCACTACAGACATTCCTGATGTTGGGAAAGATCAAAAGCAAAAGAAGAGGATGGCAG
Organism: Protopterus annectens; assembly: GCF_019279795.1. Taxonomy (NCBI): domain Eukaryota; kingdom Metazoa; phylum Chordata; order Ceratodontiformes; family Protopteridae; genus Protopterus; species Protopterus annectens. Next base: position 1,262,304,310 of record NC_056726.1, read on the forward strand.
AGGCAAAGGTGAACGTAGAGCACTATTGACGTAATGAATATGTATTTACAAGAGCTTAAAGCAATAATTCTTAACAGAGATGTGTTGCCTTCTAAATTCCTTGAGGTCATCAAGAGTCAGATTTGATTAAATAATAAAATAGCAACAGTAACAATCTTTGTTTTGGGCATCCCTTTTACCAGCACAAAGATAGGCCTGGCTTTTCTTTTTTATTACCTATTATAGTCAAAGTCAAAAGTCAAGTCAATGTAAACTTTATTGTCATTCAAATTATACAACTCGTGCATCACTGAATGAAATTTTGTTATTCCTTCTCAAAGTGGAGGCATTTTCACATAGACAATCTGTGGTACAGCAACCTCTACTGACATGACGTACATTAATGAATTAGACTCCTTAACAACGAACTATAGACAGTGTGTTAGTTCCTTAACTAACTAACACAGATGATCTGTGTTACATCAGTTACTACTTAACATGTTCTCTTCTCTTTCCCAATTCAATAACACACTTTTAGTGATTTTTCACAAAAGACTCCTGTGCAATATAATTAAACGATGAGCTCACTACTATTTCCCCGTTTCTATCTCATTCCTCTCTAGCTTCTTTCATTTTCTAACATTCTTGCCTTACCATTCAAGACCCACTCTTCTCTCTTTATCACAAAATAAAAGATGCGCACAGCACCCTGTATTGGCCAATTTCCCTCCCATGTTGTTTCCTTTAAAGTTGTAATGTATCCATACTTAGTAAATATATCCTCACAGTTCTCTACTACTAATAAACAAATTGCAATTCACGCTTCCAGTGCCGTCAGATTTCAATTCGCACTGCCACTCTTAGCATATTCATCTTATCAATCTAGATCTAAATAAAATGTATAAACTACTTCCACTCCGTTTTACTTATTTTGGTCCTTTTATTGGAGTATTATGAGCCAAGGCCACCTTGCACACTCTTTACCTAACCAACATCTCTGTTTTCATCAAGCTGCTCTTAGACTTTTAAAATTGGTTCACATTACCTGCAAAAGGTTAGCAATAAAATTGACTTGTTTGAGGCTTGATTTATACATTCTACACTCTTAACATACTAGAAATTAACTTGGTGAAAAGATTGTGATAGTTTATCTCCACTTCTCTCTTTTTCACCCTCTATATCTGTTTAAGGAATGATCATATTGGTATGAAAATAGAAGTTAGTGTAATAATTTCAGCAAAGGAAACTCTTCAAGTCTTCTTCATTGCTTCCTCCACTCCAAACACTGATTCATACCCCAGCTGGGTTGTTGCTTTTCTAATTTTTATATTGCCCCAATCCATTAACTGCTGTCATGTTCTTTTATGAACATAAACTTGGTCTTCAGTATGCCCTACCTATGATCCTCTAATAATATTGTTTTGCTGGGCAGTCTAAATATAAGTTGTTTTTACAAGCATCATAGTAAATAACACATTTCCATATTTCTTGGTCTTACCCAACTTAATATGTTTGCTAGACACCAAACCCACTTACAGGTAATCATGCCCTTTTGGATGTTTTATGCATAAAATTCAAGATTGTTGGCCATCTCTTTTCAAGCTTCCTTATTCTATCTGTGAATCTTGCCCTCCCAGGAATTTAATCAATTCTATGCATGGTTCTTAAAAACCCTACATGGAATTTACATGTTAGCACGATTACTGGCAGTGCTAATCACGTATTCATGTTACTTAATGTGCTTACACATATATGTATTCATGTTACTTAATGTGCTTACACATATATGTATTCATGTTACTTAATGTGCTTACACATATACATACTCATGTTACTTGTGCTTACACATATACATACTCATGTTACTTGTGCTTACACATATACATACTCATGTTACTTATTGTGCTCACACATATACATACTCATGTCACTTGTGCTTACACATATAAATATTCATGTTACTTATTGTGCTCACACATATACATACTCATGTTACTCGTGCTTACACATATACGTACTCATGTTACTTGTGCTTACACATATACATACTCATGTTACTTGTGCTTACACATATATATATATATACTCATGTTACTTATTGTGCTTACACATATACATACTCATGTTACTTATTGTGCTTACACATATACATACTCATGTTACTTGTGCTTACACATATACATACTCATGTTACTTATTGTGCTTACACATATACATACTCATGTTACTTATGCTTACACATATATATATATATACTCATGTTACTTATTGTGATTACACATATACATACTCATGTTACTTATTGTGCTTACACATATACATACTCATGTTACTCATTATGCTTACACATATACATACTCATGTTACTTGTGCTTACACATATACATACTCATGTTACTTATCGTGCTTACACATATACATACTCATGTTACTTGTGCTTACACATATACATACTCATGTTACTTGTGCTTACACATATACATACTCATGTTACTTATCGTGCTTACACATATACATACTCATGTTACTCATTGTGCTTAAACATATACATACTCTTGTTACTTATTGTGCTTACACATATACATACTCATGTTACTTATTGTGCTTACACATATACATACTCATGTTACTTATTGTGCTTACACATATGCAAGCAAGGTTTCATGGCCAGCAACAATGCTGCCGCTAGGAAACTGTGCAGAGCAGCATGGTCACAGAAACAAGAAGCACTTAAGTTTGTTTATGAGCAAACCTACTTGGCAAGATTGCATGAACAGCCACAATGACTACCAAGGGTGAAAATACTGCACTAACAGCAATATTAAAACATTAAAGAAAAGTGAGCTGGGTGCAATGTACAGTACAATATTTATTTACAGAATGAAATAATGGGGGAGGGGGACAGTAAGGGCAAACTCAATGAAACATTCACTAGGCAGGGAAAGTGTGCTGATGAAAATGGGCGCAGACACGAAGGATAGGAATAAGGAAAGAAGAATATGGCATGGTAAATATCTCAATGTCCCCAAGATAGGATATGTCAGTGTATGTGCACTTCCAAGACAAGTCAGTAGCATTGCAGTAAACATGTAGGTAGATAGCACAGTATGTACTACTGTGCACACATCCCGTGTGAGTATATTATAGCATCACACATGATAGTATATATGTGATGGTCACACTAGATTACATATTAATGGAGATGAATGATTGTGATATAAACATAACTGACATGCTCACTGCAGAGGACGGTATATACAATACAGGGTATGTGGATAGTGTGAAGATCTGCAAAAATGACTTGCTTGAGTATGACTGACATGTCAGCATACTTCTCAACCAATCATGGGCACATAACAACAGACTGATGGACAACTGTTGACAGAAATGAGGACAATCATGTGCAGTTTTAAAATATTATGACCATTAATCCATGTCATTGACAGAATATGTGAATGTAACTTATTGTACATGTTTTACAGGAGCAGTCATGTACTACTGTAATGATTGTCAGTATTCTTCAAGGGGAATTCATGACCCCTTCCCAAATATGACCACTTTTTGAGGGAATTAAGAGGGATAGTGTTAAATATGGAGTTGAAATCAGGGGCAATCCTGACAAGTGGAGAGGTTTGCATGACACATGAGCCACAATCTGAACCTGCAAGAATAAATCAGATGTCATCAATGTTGTCACTGAGCTATGTATTTACTGGCTGCAATACAGAAAGATGTATCTTGTATGCATCTAGTAAAACACCTTGAAAGGAAGTCTGTACTGTCAAATCTTAATGGCTATGCATTCCAAAGAATAGTTCTATATGGCTGACAAGATGTGTGGGAGTTCACTCTGACAAATATGATACCCTTGACTAAAGCATTCCTGGCTGACATATGTATTGGCCATACGGATAACAACACATATAAACAACACATTGTTGTGAGTGGATTCCCTACACACAGCTATACATTGCATGCATCTGCCACATGTGTTAGTAATGGATATTATCTGAAGCATGTGCAACTGATGTGTGAATTAAGAAGTGATACATTAGAATGAATAGTACAGCAGTATGTGGGACTGATGGTAATGCATCAACTATGACCATGTACACAGAACTACAGCAGTGCAAATTCTTGTGAGTGAATAAGCTATCACTGTGATATTGCACACATACCAAACAATACATGGAGCACTCTCTATAAGTACATGTCAACACTTAGCACATGTGCCACACAATCACTGTCTCCCTGACATTGCCAGTGAAAATGTTATACTGCCATGAAATCCTCACATGGCATCCATCTGTCTCCATGCAAACTCTCAAGTAATAATACTGATGTGATGTTGTGGTACCTCCATGACACAGTACTGGCACATGACAGTTATACCTGTGCTACAGCTCGACGTCAGGCTGTACATCACTTCCAAATATAATATTTGGTTTGAATCACATGCAACACAGTGGAACTGTTAACACAGTCATACAACTACCTGCTTCATGTCATTAAATCAGTTGTGGATCATATGCCTATATGTTTATCAGTGGAAATGTGTGTGTGAGGGCCCTGACACCATATGTGGACACATGACAACTAAGGTGGATACAACTCATACAGAACAGTTAATGACACAAATGCTGACAGCCACACAATGATGCTGGGGAATACCTGTATAATCATTGTGAATAGCAGCACAACACTGCATACAATGAATTTCCCAAGGTTGCATTACAACATGTGGATGAACCCAGGCCTATATGCCCATGTAATCAGTATAATATAATATTGATGTACGTCTGATAACATTTCCAGCTGTGAGGTATACTCATGCACACTTGTGTAATACTGCATCTGTTACTGTGATGGTTGCATGACACATCTTTTATAAGATAACAATATTCATAACATTATCCAATGTCAGCAGTCCTTGACTATTTAGCAATGCTAACTATCATGCAGTAATCAATGAGATAATGGCATTCTTCAATTTAGGAATGTTGACAGAGTAGGCATGTTTGTCCAGACCTAGACATTTGTGTTGAGGGTGGGTGTTGCAACCTACCATGCTGTTGTCTTAAATGAGAATGTGTTTCAAATGCTTTATGTTTACAATGGGTACACAGCCTCTGATTATTTCTTGGTAAACATAAAACATTTACTTATGCACTGTTCCTGGGTTAGTACACATCTTTTTGTTTGTGTTAGAGGATGAAGGGGGGGGGGGGGTACATACCATTTTGCTGTCCTAAATGACACATGTTTTTCAAGGACTTTATGTTGACAATGTGCATTGTTTATTTTTTGGAAAAAATACATTAGGTTTGTGCTATTAATGGGTTCTGTCCTTCTCTGTTTTATGTCACATAGGATTATTGCATCCAAGCCAGCAAACTGATGAAATGCCCCCTTTTAGTGAAACTGAGAATAAGGTCATCATTCAGGATCTGAGGTGCCATGGAGTCTTCCTACCTAAGAGAGGCTGCGGGGATATGACTTCCAGAAAGGATATGTGGAACCAGGTAGTCACTGATGTCAATGCAGTTGGTGGGTGTGGCTGCAATTATGATCAGGTGTGGCATCGGACCACTGACATAATTTCATTGGCATGGAGGAGGGCGGCTGTAGTTGCCTAAGAACAGCTGGCTATGGGGGTGCTCTGCTACTGAGCCACCACTGACACCAAATGAGGAGTTCCTGTCCACTGTCCGAGATCCTGACAGCTCAAAGGAGTCTTTGCACTGTGTGACTGATGTTGGTGCTGATTTGGGTGGGAGGCCAAGTGTGTCCCAGGAGCAGATTCCATGTAGGCTTATATATGGCAACATTATATCATCTTGTAGACTAAAATATGTAATGCGTCTACTACTGCTTGTGATACATGTTTTATATCTGCACCTATTGATAATTAATAATTATTACAAGAGAGTGGGCAATAGACATAGGGGTGGGGGGGTGGCTCAGACACGTTTCAGTTAGAGCTATTTCTTACAGGGCAAATAGCTGATTGTTTATTCAGTGTCCTTGTGTTATTCACATTGTGATACTTAATAGCTATTTCTTCATTGCTTCATTTCTTCCAGGTCCATCTTCCCTGCAAAGTTTTGAAACATGAGCACACAGTAAGCAAATATTTCTTTTCTTACTACTAAGCATTATTTAGGTATATTATCTGTAAGTATGAGGAGGGTATAATGAGTGTCTGTATTGCTGCATCAGCTACAATTGTGTGACTAGCGTTACTTTTTATTTAGATATTTTGGGTTAATGTTTAGGGGAATTGTAATTTTATTTCTGTGTTTGTTATTATCACGGTTGATCCTGACAGTGGGAGTTTAGGACTCCAACCATCCAATGTCGGAGTATCGGTAGGCTCTGATGATGATGGTGGCCAAATGGAGTCACAGTTGGGGGGTGCAGAGGTTGAATCTGACACTGAGGTTGTGACTCACACATCCCCTGATTTACCTCAGGCACAGTCAGTATGCCTCTGCATACTCATTGCACTTTGCCTTCAGATAGTGGATAGGTTGAGGGTGACACAGTTGAGTAGAGTAGTGTGGTTACTGCGGTTTAGTGCCAGTTGACTCTGCCTGTAGAGAAAGTGTGGGCAAAGTGCCATGCAGGAGGGTTGGTAGTATACTCGGAGGAGATCTGTTGCCCACCCTCCACCTGCTGTGTCATTATGTGCCATTCAGCATATGTATAGGACCATCATGGAGGCACAGGCACATTCTACTAGAGCCTCCAAGATCATGCTTAGAGTTCTAGATATGGCAAATCTGATGTGTGTTACTGCCTCCACCATGTGGACAATTCAGTGGATTAAATGAATGCCACACTGGAAAGGGCAGTGTCTGTGGTGGAACATCTGCTTGGAGGGGGACAGCATTAATGTGGCCATAGAGCTGCAACATCATCTGGTATTAGCTGATGTAGACATGTCCGATTCTGCTCCCAGTGGCATTACTTCCACTGCTCCATCAGTGGTTGAGGTGTCCACATCCAGACATGGTAGGCTATGGGGCCATTGATCTTGTTGCAGTCAGGAGAAGAGCTCATTCAGCAGACATTGCTCACATTCAAGTAGCATTAGCACATCTGACCATGGCTGTGGACATGCCAGTGCAACTCCTCTGGCTCCTAACCTGCATGTGGATGTGGTGACCTTGCCTGTCGTGATGTAACTTTTGCTCCTAGCCCTTGGTGTTCTTGTTGCAGCTATTTTTGCAGGATGATATTGTGTAGTAAAGGTGACACAGACTGGGATAATTTTAGCACAAGTACTAGGTTTGTAATACAGAGTCCCTCAGTGTATCTAGGCATCAAAACAGTGACTTCAACAGCATAACACATGCTCAATGATACTTCTTGTTTGAGCATATGCCTCATTATAGCATTCCTCTGTGGGTATGTGTGCATTTCTGATGGGTGTCATTAGTCACGGTCACGTGGTAAATGGCCTTGTGGGACATCACCCCTGGGAAACCTCTGGTAGAGCTGTGAGTTGTGCCAGATAGGGGAGTCATGGTAACTGCTGGGCTTGCCAGCATACACATTCAGGATGATTCCCTTAGCATTATAAAAGACCTGGCAGCTAATGGAGTGGAACCCTTTCTGTTGATGTAGACCCTTACCTATTCCTGGGGTGGTGCTTTGATCTCAATGTGCATGTGGTCTACTTCACCCAATACTTCAGGAAAGTGTGTTATGGGGTATAAACCCTTCATAGTTTTAGCTCTATTAGGGGGAAATATCTCTCTCTCGCTAATATAAATATATATATATATATATATATATATATATATATATATATATATATATATATATATATAGTCAACGGCTTGCTATAGCATTGATTTCAGGACTTAGTTTAGGATCCTAGATGCTGTTGCCTGTGACATCCCCAGCATGTCACCTGTGGGTCATTGAAAAGTTCCTGTAGTTAATATTTTAAGTGTTAGACATACCTTGGCCTCCAAAGGTATTGGTTCCCCATGGTTTGCCCTTGGTCACAGGTGATGATGGCAGAGGGTGCAGAGTTCCTGGACTGTGTCTGTATCCACCCTGTAGTGCTTTACTATTTCCACCTCCTGCAGACTGTGAAAAGTTAATCAGGGTCAAAATCCCTTTCCCCTCCTTGCCCAAGGGCTATCATCAGCAGCAATGGCAGCACAGACTTAAAGCCTGTTGCAGTTACACAAGCAGAAGTGCAGCAGCCCCTAACATTCTTTCTCTTGGATGGTTCCATGGCTGTATTCCAGTAGGTTTTGAGTACTAGGCAAAAGGCTACACTGAGTGTACACAATTACTTTATAGCTTGTTGAATAACTCCGCTATCTTGGATTGGTCGATTAGCATACAATTCAGCTGCTTATGCAGTAATTAGCATGTCATGATGTTTATCATGTTTGTGCAGTTCTACACACCATGTAGAGCTGCTCACTGAATACAAATTAGTGCAATATCAGTGAGTCATGTAAGGTTTGCTGAATCCTGCCTGTGAGTTATGGAATTTAGTTATGATTTTATCATGTTTCTGGGAGGGGTGTGGAGGGGTTTATTGTGGAAGTATAGTATGGTTACATTTTTCAATATGTGTATTTTTATATGTTGAGGGTGATATTACAATGCTAATGGGCTTTGTTGGTGGTGAATAGGTGAATTGAGTGGTATGGGTAGTGATTACTGAATCTTTTAGTTGTATGTGATATGATGTAAAATGTGCTGCAGCTGATAGGATTATTAGGGTGGTAATATAATAGAGCAGCATTTTGTTGTAGTAACTGTGACCTGATATTGATTAAGCTGAGAAACTGTATTTTAGTGTGTGAGTAATTGGAGAGGTGACTATTACCAATTGTTGATGGCTAAGGTTTTGATTATGTGTATTTTTATTAATTCTGTATTGATAGGATGTTTATGCAGTTAAGCATGAAGAATGGGTGGGCTTATAGTATGTAGTTTGCAATTATAGTTTAAATAAGATTGGATAATTAGGTATGATGTAATGGAGTTGAGATTAATTGTGTGATTGGATACTGGGGTTAGTGGGAGTGGTTAGTTGAAAATAAATGTAGGTATGGGGGGGGGGGGTGAAATGGGAGAAGGATGGGGAGCAGAATGTGCCCAAGAGGAGCGAGGGCGAATAGAGCAGGTGTGTGCAAAAACTAAAAAAGTATCAGTGACAAAGGTTACTTTTATTTCACTGATTACCTGTTCCTACTTAAACCTGAGTTATTCGAACAGGTATACTTGGCTTGCAATAACTCATACAGTTGCCTGAGTAAGCTTATTTAGTTTAATCAGCTAACATGAAAGTATACTGTTGTATGAGAACTGGCCTTATATATTTAGTTAGAAAAGAACTATGTAGTAGTTTGGGCCAAAATAAAAATGAACTAGTTTGGAAAATCTATTTACAACTGCCGAACCTGGTGAAGTACTTTGCTGCCCTGGACACCCTAATTTCTTCAGCATGGCTTAGTGCCTCTCCATCATTACTAGCATTAATCTTAGTCCAAAATTTTAGTTTGGGCCAAAATGAAAATGAACTAGTTTGGGAAATCTATTTACAACTGCCGAACCTGGTGATGTACATTGCTGTCTTGGACACACTAATTTCTTCAGCATGGCTTAAAGTCTCTCCATCTTTACTAGCATCAATCATAGTCCAACATTTGTTCTACTCTTTAAAGCAGTAATGCAGCCATGGGCTGCATTCTCTTTGGTTTACTAGTAAAATTTGAATTAAATATGAGTTTGGTGGTAAATATTGACAATGACAGAATGTAACCAGTAGCAAAGGGTATCACAAACTGTTTCTGCCATTCAGAAGGAAAATCATAATTGTTGTTTCTATAGCTAAACTTATTTACTTTAAAATACAGCAAATATTATTGTATTACAAGGAAAATGTTATATGAACTCAAAATAATACGTGATTAGTCATAAAGTCCAAAAACTGGGATCATTCCAATAACCACTTAAGATTTATAACTAAATGCTGGCATATTAAAATTTAGCTTTACATCTTCCTTGTGTCCCTTAACACTTCCGCCATATAATTAAGTTTATCACCTCTGAAACCTTCCCAAGTTACTTTAGTTTCACTCCAAATTCCATTTCAAAGTCAGCTTGCAACCTTTTTACCATTAAATCACTTAACTCAAGATTTCTAACAAATGGTTGCACTTACATTGGGTGATGCCTCAGCTTTATATATAATTTTTCGTTCTTCTGTGATCTACTTCCTCAGGAATAAAATATACTGCAATTCTTCTCTCGTCTAAGGTATCATTCCCTTCACTTCTAAAGCATTTGATACCTATAGATAACCTTTCTCTAATGGTCACATTCTTTGATAAGCTACTTATTTATACAAAGAACTTCTCTCCTATACAGGAAATGCTATATGTTTAGTAACTATGTTTAGTAACTCCTTCTATCGACCCAAGTCTGCTTACAATACATTTATCTAGCTAGTGATTTCATCATCCTGAATGCGGATATGAGATTCTAAATTGTGGCTAATTTTATTTATTAATAAAAGACTTTTAAATATGGTCTGCAGTCCTACCTTCCCAGCCTTCATTTTTACTAACTTTTCTGGGGCATGTTGGGAGACCAATTTCATTTTCAATAGTTCTTACTGAACAAAATGAAAACTGTACCTATATTTTTAGATTATATTTATATTTCATGGCAAACAAAAGTGAGTTGGACAAGATTAATAGTCCATTCCCATAGGTGAGAGGTAGAGTATGATACAAGTCATGTTAGAGGAACAACCAAAGTCATGTTAGTGATCAGGAGCTCACTGGCTCTTCACCGAGTTAGGGTGTCCAGGGCAACAACGGTGCCTTCATCTACAGTGCTGGCATATCAGGAGCTGTTTGATACCTCACTGAAATGTCAGCCTACTGTGCTTAATCTTCCCAGGAGCTGAATAAAATTAATGGGAAAGGAGAATATTCATGAATCACATGTCCAGCATTTGGCTGGGCAGTAAAGACTAAATTATAATGCAGTGCACCTGCCATGAATACTTATTGCAAAACTCTGGGACCATTCTCCCTAACCGTCTCTTCCCATAAGTGAAGAGGATCTAAGTGGCATCTCTTCAGGTCACTGTAGCTGAATCTACACTGTTCAAAAGCATGGGTGATGCCAGTAATAGCAGTCATCATCCAACCAAGACAGTGCCAGGCATCAACCTACTATTGAGGACCCTCATAAGAACTCTCCAGAATGCACTCCCAGTAGTGACTGTTTGCTAGCTACACAAAGATTTTTGACTCCTTCAAACACCACCTGCAAGACCTGCCACAATCAGCATGCTTAGAAGTCATGGCCACCCTACAAATCACAGTCTTGAGGAAAATGACAGCATATATGGTTTGACATACATTGCAAGCATTGTCTGATGCGCACTGATGGCAAAAACAGAGTGAAACAATAGAGAATGACACCAAATTATGGTGTTATATTGACTGACATGCAAGGTAAATGTTTGGGGCATGAATGGAAAGATGGCTTTATTGTATGTAGCCCACATAAGTCACGTTTGATGCAGGTATTGCTTTATAGTGCCTGTATGGTCATCAACACAGTTTAATGTACCCACATCCTCAGAGGGGTCAGTGACCCACCCAGACATCTGCAATGCACTTTGCAGCCTTTCTTGTATGTGCATGGCCAGGTATGAGGCTCACTGTGCAGGCTTAGTCTGGAATGCATTGCATAAACTGTGCATCTCCAGTACATTTAACTATGACAGGCTCATTAGTCTCAAACTTGTGTGATAAATAGAACAGCAGCATTTATAGTTGTTGTTGCACTATAGAAATTTCTTACCGGCAAGACCAGGATTTGGAGACTACTGACTAAATGTATATAGGGTGGACAGATCTGCACCTGCTGTGATCAGTTTCCAGGGAGCAGTGATGTGAGGAAAATGTGCCAGAAACATTACTGCTGTTTTTCTGTTGTTGTATTTGTTATGGGGGTGGGGCTGTCCAATGTCTAACTGATAATATGTGTGGGGGTTACACAGGAGGATTTGTTATCCAGCTTTACCACCTACTTCCATGGTGATCTAATAATGATAGAAATATGTATCTTTGATGCAGATAGTGTGCACAGGCCATATTCAGAAGTAAGGAATTCTCTTCCAAATGGAATATTGTTGGGGAGTGGAGAAATCCAAAGGCAAATATATACACTGAGGAATAGTGCATATGCAACATGCTGGGGTGAGCCAGCAGGATGGGGTGAGGTTCTGTTCCTGACAATTAATGTGTACCATAATATTTAGAGGTCAGCTTAAGAGCTGTGTGTGACATACTCTGGAAAGGCTTGGTGTGAGAATCATTGTCTTCTTACAATGACCACTTACAAAGGCTAAGGTGCATACTGCTGGACAGTGGCCATGCTGTTACCATACATGTTATTAATGTGAAACAGTTTGGCCTGAGGAGAGGGAGGAATCAAAATTGAGACAGATTCATAGCTAACTGATGTTACAGATCACTGGTAGGGGAAATGGATGGAGTATGGTTGCACACAGTTGTAGACATCCATATGCATAGTAAAAGCCAAACGTGATAATGTGGAGGCATGCTAGACACAACACATGCATGGATATCATGTCTTCTACACACAGCACATGGCAGGATTCACAGGTATATACTGTGGAGCACAGTGTGGTAGACACACACCTGTGACCAACAGCAGGATTCTCCCTCTTCTGGGTCAATTAGATGTTTCAGAGTCTGTGTCCACTGTCGTCTATCTGGTGCAGTTCTTCCATTTGGCTGCAAAAGATGTGAACTGGCAGCCACTTATCATATTATGTACATCTTCATATTTACAGTCTGAGATGCCTCCAAAAGAATGTAAAACAATAAAGATCTTACAGGTGTAGAATGACAGCCTTTTATTAACAATTACAGTGGATTCCGCAGGCCTTCTGTGAACATGTATGGTGGAACGTTGTTGATATGAATACTGTTGCTAGCCATAATAGATTGTTATATCAAGTATGCTGTAGGATCATAAACATGATTCATCATGCCCACACCAAGATAACCAGCCTTGGATGGCACAGAATGGTCATGGGTAGGGGTCCATCTATACAGACATTACTAATGCACATTGCGAAGGTTTTGGCATCTCTCTCACTCTGTCTCTTTTGGGTAATAGATTTATCCCTCATATCAAGTGGAGGAGTTAAAATTGGAGCAGCTATTTACTGACCACTATAGATGTCAGTGGGCAATGCCATAAGTACATATCATGCAGTACAACATGCTGAGTCAGTCACATAAAAATGTGCCTCTGGCTGTGGTTCTGGTAGAACCAGAATCAGTCTCATAATGAATATGGTTACATCATCCATCTATATTGTTATCTTGGGGAATTATGAAACATGAAAGTCTGCAAAAGGTATATAGGCTTATATTTTTTGATATAGTGCTGTTTTATGTTTTCTGAAGTACTGAAATCTGTGATTGTCACAAAGTAGTGCTGATGTATTAGAGTGCTTCTATCTGTTTTCACAGGTGATTCAGTATACAGGTCTTCCACACTAGATTTTGGCTTTCCTGACATTGAGGAACATCTGAGCCTGACAATGATGGCAGCCAAACCATGGCACAGTCTGTGGCTATACTGCCACTGTTAGGTGTATGTTCCCTAGTGACACACTACCTACCTCTTCCAAAGGTACATTTCCTTTGCCAATACAACTGGCCTGTTAGTCCTAGTTGAATAATATAGGAGAGGATTTATCAGACAAAGCAGCCTAGAGTGCACCATTGCCACCTACCTCAGGCAACAGTGTGTGCTAGTGGTGCCATTGATCAAGAGGATGGTGGTAGGGGGCAGCATGCCAGTGGTTGGTAATAGCATGGTTCTCACCCAACACCTGAACTGTGTGGCTCCATGGCCATTTTACAACAGATGTACAGGGCAGTCATTCAGGCACAGACTAATGCCTCTGTTGCCATGGTACATGGTCTGCCAGATGACATCAGAGAGGGCCTTACTTAGTTATGTACAAATTCACAGGGGTCTTTATCATGCAATGGCATGTTTGCTGCTGCACACCATGGGCAACACCATTCACATAGCCGTACCCCTTATGCTTCCAGTGTGGAAACTCAGTCTAGGTACTATAGCATCACATTCTCCACACTTTCTGTCAGTGTTGAAGATGTTGTGTCCACATTTACATGAAGGTTATTCTGAACATACCAATAGCGGGACCCACCAATTATGTTCATGAAGCCCGTAATTCTCTGTACCAACCGCATATCATGCCATCAACATTTCTCACAAGGGCCAACCACATAATGAAACATGTGCACATATATACTGAGGACACTCAGGACCTATCACAGAGAAACAAATACAGAGTGCCAATAAGTGTAGGGGCTTTGTCAACCCACACATCCTCTGACCAACTATCATCTACCTCAGTGCATATATGTCACACTCAAGACATTAGCATACTCTTTCTAAGCTTGCAAAACTCCCTGGGCTATCACATACACACACACACACACACACACACACACACACACACACACACACACACACACACACACACACACACACACACACACACACACACACACACACACACACACACACACACACCATTAGCCTCCCCCTGTTGCTCATTGCCAACTCATTTCACTGTGGCCCCTCTCATTTGTGCATATCAGGACAACTGTGCCCTGACCTAAATGATCTGCTACCACAGTAGTCTGTGTCTGATGTACAGTGTGGCCAGTTTATGTATTGTATAAAACAGCATGGTTGTACTATTGCATGTATCACTGTTAATATTTGTTGTGTCTAATCTGGTCTATGTTTGTGAATTAAGATACTCTAACATTGCCAGTGCCATAGCATACAATACCTTCTTCAGACTCACATGGGCATCCCCTGCAGTGAAGTCCTCCATAAACTCCTTACCAGACCCTAGTGAGTCCTCATCCCTGATGACAATACTCTGCTGTATCTGTTTTCATGCTAACGTGTTCTGTTGCACTGCACACAAGGCAGCTATCTCGGTGCAAGTTTCTAGAACATATTGCAGCACAACACTGAAGGCACCTAAACAGTTGAAACTGACCTTCATCAGTCCAAATACTACATATGCCTTGGTGTCCACAGGAATGATTATTCATTACATTCCATGAGTCTGCATTTGAGGGCAATATATCATATATGGTATCTCTGTTTCCATGAAAGTGAACCATTGTATCTGTGTCATGAATGGTATAGAATGTTAGGAGCATGTTATTTGCCAAAAATTGCTACAAAGGGTGATATCTCTGTAAGTCCAAGAAATCAGTAGGAGTATTTTTCTCTGTATTTGGACTTTCTAATGATGCAAAACAGGTAGGTGTAGCATTCTGTTGTTTTGTGGTATTAAATAATCTATGTAAATTATGTGTACAATATTTCTACAATATTTCAATACAATGGTAGTATAGAAAACTATGCATGTTAGGTGACAAGCATGAGTGGTAACACTGTGGGCCTTGATGTTTGTGTAAGATGGCACCATTTGTTCACCTGGTCACACAGCTTTTATTAGATTAATTGCAAGTATGACAATCTTGATAACAGTTATATGTCCTTGCTTTAACATTCATATCTCAGAATGTCTTCACATTAGATACTATGTTTTGATAATATATTAGATAATGGGCAAAATGTGCATTGTCATCCTGAGTGAGAAAGAACAGTCTCCAACAGGATGTTAACATGCAGGTAAATACAGGTAAAAAACATCATCACTTCATGGTAGCTCTGAAGCATGGACTGAAAAAATGCAAATGGCTGCTATTTTTATTTTTTATGCTCCGTAAATGCAGCTCTGCTTTTATAGAGTACAAAAATAATAAAAAAAAAAAACAAAACAAAAAAAAAATTCTACTAGCAAATGTAACTGCAATAGTGCTGTTTTACTTAAACGTAGCTAAGGGAATTAAAAAGAAAAAGCATGTTTGGAGAGGTTAAAAATAAAAAATAAATTTAATGAGGGTGGGAGAGAGAGTGTGTGTGTGCGTTTGTGTGTGCGCGCGCACACACGTGCGTCTGTGTGTGTGTATGTGTGCGCGCGTGTGTGTGTGTGTATGTGTGCGCGCGTGTGTGTGTGTGTATGTGTGTGTGTGCACGCATGTGTGTATGTGTGTTTGTGAATGCACATGTGAGAGCGTGTCTGTGAGACAGAGAGAGAAAGACAGAAAGTGAGAGATTGAGTGAGTTGGACACATATATCTCAACTTCCTTCATCAAGAATTCAGATATGAGAAGGCTTTTTATCAGCGTACATTATCTGAGCAATAATATGAAACTATAATATCTGGCTTTATTGAGTAACTATAATTTATTAACCATAAAGTACAAGAGAAAATCAGAAATGTTCTGCAAAATCAAGGACAATTTGGGGGGATATTGCAATGTTTTGCACTGTATAATTTCATTTTTATCCATTTCATCTCAGAGATAGGTGTGATTTATTAAATCAAGAAAGTGGTTGTAATTGTGTGGAGAGAGCACAGGAGCTATAGCATACAATATAAGAATATTCATCTCAGAGAATTCAAACAGGAGATAAGTACATGGATGAGTAAACACTGATGATAACAAGTTCCTTGCAAAATAACAAGGATCTTTTGAAACTGAAGAAAATGTAAAACAAAATTAAGGTTCAGACAAACAAGAAAATACAACCAGAACAGTTAATGTCAAATAAGTACTGTGTAATCTTGGCAAGAACCTGAAGTTTTTGTGCGATTCTTGCAGAGGATGTTAAGGCCTCTAGGGCATGCAGTGATGTCAGAATAGATGGCACTGTACTCAAAAAAACATGAATCAAAGAAATTTGAACTCAGGAATAATGACAAAAATTTAAAGATTATAGTATAGGGATATCAACTCATCAATTACACATAAGATATGATGGACCGAAGTACATACTGATCAATATGTAGCTTTTATTTTTATTGTATTTTCATATTTTTATTTCTTTTTATTATTTTATTACATAATCTATGCAACTTGATAAACATAAAATGTTTGCAATATGTTATTGAATTCATGGCACTGTCAGTAATGTGAATGTGACAGTGTTATGGAATTAATACAGAGCATACAAGTGATTATTTGCGTTGTTTTGCACATTTATATATGCAAAGTTCTCAGTAATTTATAATGATATAGAGAGATCATTTGCATTAATTTATATAAAACATATATATATGGAGAATTTTTAGAGTATTTATTATGATACAATGTATCTTAAAATGTTTGTAAATGACGGAATTTTAAATAACGGACCATGTTTAATGAACAACATTCTGATGAAGTCCATGTTCATGTGGATGAAAGCGCTTAATCTTGGTTTACTGTTGTTGTATTCACATTGTTTGGTCTAATAAAGAAGAGTTTTATCGTGACGCTGGCTTTCATTGTATTGTGCATCAACTGCTGTTTTTGGGTATCAGTACATTTCGTGTGTTAATAATGCAAACAGGTAACCTGTAAATGGTTCATATCCCAGGCCTATACTTACACTTATCAAGGCTATCAGAACTCATCCGAGATTTGGGATTCGTGGCTAGGCTTAAAAAGGCTTGTGTGGTCATTAGCCTACTAAACAGCTATGAACCTATGAACTTACTGTTTTGGTACAATGGATTTCTCCTGGGTATTTGCACCATGAGTCACCTGTGTCTCATTTGTTGCTTAACAAAAAATAACCCTTTAATTCATAAATGGATCATACTAACATGGCACAGATATCAGCCCTGTTTTTACTAATGGTACAGATAAGTCTAATATTTTTAACATTGGCAAATGGCTGAGCACTCCAAAATCTTTAGAATTTGCTATTCAAGATGAATCACAGCCAAAAACATTTTGACACTAAATTAATAACTTTTGTAAAAAAAAAAAAATCTAAACTTAAATAATTGCAATCAAATAATTGATATTTTCATGAGTGTATAAAAATCATTGAATACTAACAAGTAAGGGTTTGGGGAGTTTTCCAGTGACTTAACATGTGACTCAAAGCAATACACATATTTGACTTGTCCTTTCAAACAAGCTGGAACAGAATTTCTGGAAATTTTAACTTAATATAATTTAAAAGAAATTGCCCAACTTTGTGTTAACATTAAAAGGTGTGTTCAATCTGTTCACATTTC
The DNA here is from genome assembly GCF_019279795.1 of Protopterus annectens. Lineage (NCBI taxonomy): Eukaryota > Metazoa > Chordata > Ceratodontiformes > Protopteridae > Protopterus > Protopterus annectens. Next base: position 1,262,322,519 of record NC_056726.1, read on the forward strand.
CTTGATGTTTGACTCACAGAAAAGTGAATATAACAGTTTTTGTTATATAATTTTTAAACACTGCATTACTGTGAGACCTCAAAAGAAAAAAAAGCTGTTAAGAGCCTTGAATTATGGACAGAGGAGCTCTGACCTGACTCATCCTCCTTCTTACCATATGAAATACTCAAAACCCAAAAAGTAGAACAGTGGGCAACTGACAATATTTAGAGGTGGAGAACACCCCGATGCTATAGCAAACAGGAGCAATATCAGGATGTGACCAAAGCAGGAAGTCTGATGAGATTGCACGAATGGAACAAATATCAGATGAAGACCCATACAATATCCATTAAGTCAAACACAGAACAAGACCAGGAACAATTAAAATCTCCTAATGTGGTAATTGTTACAAGAACTAATAAAGTCTTTGTGCTTAATGACAGGAAACAACCCACTTATAGTTGTATTTATGTTTGTTTTTATTTATCATTTCTTCTCATTTGGAGATTGTTGACATTATGCCGTCAAAAATGTAAACAAGCAGGTTAGAATTTGCAGTGTTGTTTGATGAATCCACTACTAGGAGATTTTTTTTCCAGCATGCTCAGTAGATTTTCTAAGGTTAATCCATCTTTCTCTGTTTGAGAAAGTATGTGAAAATAACATCAGGGAATTAAAACACAATAACTTTAAAAATGTTTAATTTGACAATGAAAGAAAGAAAGAAATCTACTGACAGATTCATATAATTTTATTTTATTTATTTATTTACACGGAAATTCCAACTGGACACAGGACCTTTTTCACTGAGGGCCCAGGGAGAAAAGCTCCACAGAACAATAAATGAGAAGCAGAGTACATGAAGAACAATTGATTATACATAATAGACAGATTAGCATAATGAAACCAGATAATGGAGAGGTGCCACTATTATGAACTCAATCAATTACTCTAGTAAAATGTTGTCTTTATTACATACATTTGACTTCTAAGACCTTGTTTCAATCAATGAGATGCATGTGGTCCTCAAAATCACAGAAGAATTGATTTGTATTTAAATGAAAATTTTATAGATGGATTCATATTGAAGGGCAAATTGGATTACTGGATTGTTAAATTCCCATCGACTCACCCTGTATTTGACATACCAAAGGCATACAAGAACAGGAACAACCCACCAGTGAAGCCAATTGTTTTCACAGTGGGATTGAAAATAGAATCTTTGGTGAAATATAATGACAACTGTCTGAAAAGTTTTTTCTAGCTATAACCATACGTTCTGAATTATTCATAACAATTATGAGAGAACGTTACAGACAGTGAATTTACTGATAATACCAGTTTTGTTGCAGCTGATGTCAAACACTTTTTCATGGTTAGGCGTCATGACATTGGGTTGAGGTGGTTTGTTGCATGTTTATTGGTATTTATTAATTTATTAACTCATGATATAAATATACTGAATTATCTTAAGGACATAGTTCTAAATATATATATATATATATATATATATATATATATATATATATATATATATATATATATATATATATATATATAAGGAGTCATATCACTTCACGTAAAGACCATTTCATTGAAATTAAGACCAAATCAACTAAAGCTCATTTCAACTAAAACTCATTTCACTGGCAAGTAGTACTCTAAGGCAAGTCAATTATATATATATTACTTATTATTAAATTACATATATAAAATATATATGATATATTTTTAGTAAGCCACAATTATTGAATTACTATTTACACTACAATAGTAACCATACAAATATTACAGAACCATAATTTGGTGAAAGGACAGTGTGCCAGGATTTCCTGGATTTTTTCCAATTACAAATACTTTTTGATGGAGGGTAATGTTTTAAAGAACATGCTGTTACAGAGTGATTATCCTGTGTCATTAATTGAACAACTATTGTATGAGGATTTAAAATTCAGACATACAAAATATTCCTTATTACTCACTAGTGAGTGGATAATCAGCAAAATCGATCAAGATACATAACTTAACAAAAACGTTAACACATTTGATTCTTGCTTACAAACCCCCCAGCTGTGCTGGGATTAAGAACGTTGTTATTAAAAAGTGGTCAGCAACATTAATTTTTGGCTTTTCTACCAAATGGCTTGATAAAGAACTAGGTTTTGTTTATAAATCAAACATCAAATATATTTTGGAATATAATATTCTTTCTGTGTCTAAAGCATCTAACTATGGCATGTATAAATGTAAAACCTGTCTGTAACTTCCCAGTAGATATTGCATGCCCAGGTTATTTCAATTGCTGCATATCAGGTATGTTACATGTTAGTGCATGCAAATCCTGTAATACCTTTTATGTGGGAAAAACTGACAGACTCTTAAGACAGAGGATTTATGAGCATTACTGCAGAATAGCAAAAAAAATGTCAAGATTCTTTTCAAAATCTCTATTGTATGCCCAAATTTAAATACGTTTTTTTTTTTTTTTTGTGGTAGATAAAATTAAGAAATAGCCCAGAGGAGACCAGTGAGAGAAAAAATTAGCTTATAAGGAAGTTCTGTGGCAAATGAAACTGAATTTTTGTACATCTCCTAGTCTGAACAACAACATTTCTATAAAAAGGATTTTGCATATGAGAGCAGCAAAATTATTTTTAATGTTATCTGAGTAGTAAAGGCAAGAGAGGGGCCCATTTTAATCCCTAAGTATTTATATTAAGAGGCGTTGGGAATAGTGTTATCTTGTGGGTTCATGAGCAATAGTTGTGCTGGCAATGATATTTGTTGGGGGAGGGCAAAATGACCAGCATAATTTTTTGTTGTTTGTTATTTACCAACCACTGGCATAATTTAGAAAACTTAGATTGTACATGCTTTTCCAGTTCAGTTTCAAACTTGTTTGGCTTTGAGGAGTAGAAGGTCGTCTGTGTATAAAGTATGTTCTAGTGTTCAAGTGTCATAAAGTGTAATATTAGGTCATTGATAAAAAACAGAAACAGAGAAGTAGACTGGGCCAAGTACTGAGTCTTGGGGCACTCCTATATTAAGCATGCTTTAATTTGAGTATTGATTGTTATGATAGAATTGAAAGGTGCTATAACTAAGGTGTTTTAAAACCACATGCTAGGGTTGCCACGAAGGTAGTCCCTTTTAAGTTTGTGAAGTAAGAGTTCATGGTTGACAATCTCTGTAAGTAGCCCATCATTTGTATTGCAGTATATTTTATTTGTTGCTGATAGTAAAGTTATGCTAAGGGCAGTATGAAAGCTGTTTGGATGGTCGGATAAAAGGCTATACCTGATAAAGTGTTTGAATACTTGCTAAGAAAGAAGTTTTTCAAAGATTTTGTCAACTGTAGAGTATTTGAGGGGTCTGGTACAATTCCTCAAGTAAGGAAGAGGTTAAAGGCATGAGTAAAGGATTTGGCAATATGTAGCATTGATTTTCTATGTAAGGAGGTAATGAACTGTACCAAATTTAGGTGATGTAGAGTTTAGGTTTTGTAGTAGCATTCTAGCTTATTTTTCCTATAAGGTGTTTGATTTCTGTCCAGAATAAATTAGACTTGCTTACAGAGCAGAGTTTGTTGTTATTATGGCAGTCATTTTCTGGGTTAGATGCTTTTTATGTAACTGTTTATCATCTGGCTCTTCCTTCTAGGTTTTTCAGACTTGATATCTTTCCTTCATCAAGGAAAGGAGTGCAGTGTTAATCCAGGGGTATGTTTTGCCTCTTAGCCTATAGCATGTAGGCAGGAACAGGAAATCCTGACTCTCTGAAAGAGTGGAGGTACAGTGAGTTGGGGCTATGGTTGGATCATAGATAATGTAAAATGCAGTTTAGTCAACTGTGGCAAGTGTTGCCCTCAGACTTGTAGATTTTTGGTCTGTCAGTGGCCTGCCAGTAACAATTTGAGGAGGAAGCACCATGGTTTTAAAATACTAGGTGATGATAACAAGGTAATGGTCTTGGTTTGGTAGTGCAGTAATGCTGGTGCATCTTTATTTAATATAAGTAATTATAAGGACAAGAATGGAATCATTTGTAGTTAATGGGTTAAGCCTGGTAGGGGTTTTACTTGTTGTTCAAGATTGTATTACGGCAACATTTCGCCTAATTGTTTACCTTCCGTGCCATGACCATTTATATTGTAAACCCCTAGCATGATTTTATTTTATGGGATGTCCTGTAGGAAAAAATTCTAGGCTGGTTCATTGGGCTACTGCAATTGAGGAAACACAGCTATATTTATTTATTGATCTATTGACATTTGATTGAGTGTATATGGAAATTAGTGTGATTTTCTATTTTAAGTTAATTAGTACCCATTTAGTCCCTCTGTCCCTAGCTGGGTTGCATTTAAATGTTTTTACTGTATCAAGTGCAGAGCTTTTTTTAACTAATAGGATGTTTCCCCCCACCAGCATGAATAGCAGGTCTTAAGACAGACAGCATTGTATAATTATTCTCTATTGGGATGAGGGGCAGATATTGTCCTTTATCCATGTTTCATAAAATTCTGCAATAAAAGGTTATTCTAGAGCTAGCCAAGCTTCCATTATTGCTCATTTGTTATTTATGCTACATGCATTGATACAACCTACTTTAAGTTCTTTCCTTCTCTGTGGGAAGATTATAGTGTGTCTGAGATATGAGGAATGCTGCACAGGCTAATATTAGCATGAATTTAATCTGCTTCAAGGAGCTTTAGGGCTCTGTGATACAGTTTGGGTAATACTTTTTAAAGTGATTGCTTCAGAATGTAGTGTTTAGGTAGGAGAACCTGAAGTGTGAATTCCCATTTATTAGTAAAAGTGATGAAGTTAATGTAGAAATAAAGATTTAGGGGGTTTCCAGTTTTAATGTGGAAAGCTGCTTGTGGGTTGAAAGAATGTGTTTTGGGGATTGCAGTGGAAAAAAGTTGGGCAAGAGCTATAAACAGCTGGAGAATAGAAAAATGATCAGTTCAGTGCCATATAGAAGTCTTAGATGATCCACAGCATAGCTGAAGTGGACATTTGCTAAAATAAAGATTGTAATGGAAGCGAAGCATCAAGTGAACATGTCTGAGAAAATCTGAGCTATCTAATGTAAGAGATGAGACTAATAGTTCAGAACCTGGATGCTATAAGGATTTAATATATAGGAATGTATTGGACCGCAGTGTGTTTCTGCCAAGCACTGCAAGCCTTGCTCAGGTGTGCAGCACATCTTTACAAATAATGTTCTTTGCAGAAATATAATAACCCAAATATATTAGTTTCTTCAACCAGGAGAAACTATAAGCTACTTTAAAAGGAAGCAGCTTCAATAATACTCTAATTAACAGACATAGAAACATCTGTCATTCTGAATTGTGATAACCTTAGCAGCGTGAAAATAATATGACTGCTACCGCTGACTGAACTTTTATGATATAAACAAGATTACATCTAACACTGTATTTAGCTGAAAAATGTAAAGTAAGATCTCATTCTAGATTCAAAAAATGTAGGAGTTAAAACAAAATTATTACTTACCAGTTTGGTCAAAATATTTAATCAAATAGTATCTGCATATGCAAAGGAGTATAGTACAGTTTTTTGCTATGTGCAGGAGTAGTAACTTAATATATATGTCTACCTGCTGTAAATGTCGTTATTTTTATGTGGGTTAAGACCACACTTCCACTTGGGGATTGTATCTTGGAGCACACCAGCAACATTTGTAATAATGTACCAACCAAAGCATTAGCAAGCCATACTTCCTCTTGTTTGGGACACATTAGGTTTAGTTTCAGGGTCCTACAGTTGGTTTCACCAAATATAAGGGGTGGTGATTTTAATAATCACATTGAAAGAGTGGAACTTAAATGGATCTTAGCCTTCCAAGCACATAGGGTGCCTGGTTTAAATTATAGTCTACCCTTTAAACCTATTTTGAATGGGAGGTGACAGTTTATTAATTCATTTTAATTTAGTCCTTCTTTTGTTTTATTGGTCTAGCCCTAGTGTTGCTTTTTGATTGGTTGTTGTATTTGTATTTATACTGATTGTGTTTTTGATGTTTTATTTGGTCTAATGAAGCAGTAGCTCCACGAAAGCAATCACCATTAAACTTTTCTTCTATTTATAGCTGAGGTGGTTGACTTACGTTTGTATTTTTTTTTTTATAATGCAGTAAATATGGCAAAAATATTAATAAAAACAAGTAGATGTAAACCACAGAAATAAGAGGTCTCTAATTATATAAGATACAGTGGTATTAGTTGGCAAATCCATATAAACTGTCTTAAAGCATTGCAAGTCTAACTAAGTAAGCAGGCATTATTATTATTAGATTAAACATGGCAAGGAAAACTATAAAAATTAGATCCAAAATATTTATTTGGAAAGGATAGTCTTAAGCAAAAAGAATATTTGAAGTCACAATCTGCAATAAAATATTGTCAGTCATTACTTTTGTTGCATTTGTAACAATATTAACAACGGATAAAATCAAGATATAGACATTTACCAAAGTACCATGTATGAGCAACAGCTGTTCAAGAACACTTATGAAAAAAATGTCTTTTTTGAATTTTTTTTTTTCAGTCAACCTACCTGTTTTCTTACACTGAGACTATGATCAAAGTTTACTTTTCTCATAATACAATGCTCAGAGAACAGATCATATTTTGAAGTATTGATATATTAAGAGCATAGATTCCTTTTTGTGGTTAGGGTTCTTGTGGCAAAAAAAAAGATAAAACCTAGCAGAATGTTTCAGCAATTATTTTAAGCTCAAGTTCTGGCTTGGCAAAGTTAAAAGACTGTGATCTCAGACAAGTGTGGTTTATGTAAATTTCTTTACACTGATAAACTCTCCTTACTCTGTACATGTATTTTCAATATTTGTACTTTACTAAGCAGTAAAAATGAAATTAAAGTTTAGTGATATTTTTTTTCACTAGAAGAAAGAGAGATCAGCAGATGCAATTGTTTCATTACAAAACATCAACTGTTGCAACTCTTAAAATAATTGTTCAGTCATGCGTAGACATTGTTGATATGCCACAATGTTGGGTACTAGCAATTTCTGCTTTAAAGAAATGTAGGAGCAAAGCTAAACAGTGATATAACTAGTAATTAAAAACCTGCACTTTCTGTACTGGAAAGTGGTGTCAATGCTTAGTTAAACAAAAAAGTACAATTCAAAATGTATCACTTAAACAAATTGTGTATAATAAGAGTGCATGTTATCTTGCAGTGCTGCATGATAACATTCACATAAATTCAGATGAAAGTATCATGTATAACATTGTACAGTCAAATAATGGTTAAGGGACAGAACATGTAATAAGCATGAGATGTGGTGAGAGAGAACATTCTAACCCTCTAACTCTGTACAACACCAGTACATAGGTTCATAGGTTCATAGGTTCATAGGTTGGTACTAGGCTATCTGCCCGAAGGCATATATTAGCCCAGCAATGTTGTGTGAAGAACAATGTACAAGAAGCCTTCCTATTTGAAGGACTTAAAAACACTGTAAGAATACAAAACCTCACCTCAGGCTCATTTCTATTTTGCACCTGTTGCTTATAGGAAAGGTTTTATTCAGCATGAGAATCATTTGGATGATAATGATTACTGAAAATGGATGTTTGGAATGTAAAACACTTGAAAAATGAAAAACACGCAACAGGTTATACATTACAACAAGGTAATACGTGTTGAGAAATTAGATATGTAGACATAATAACAAAACATGCTTACTATGTATGATGCATAGTTCATCCAAGAAAGAAACTTTAATTTTATAGGGTGCTAAAAATCTTTGAAATTGAAAACAAAAGTGTCATAAAGACAAATGTAATATAATGTATCATTTTTAATTTGTTTGAGCTTTAATGTAAAATTGTTTTAGCCATTGTACAGATAATAGTTCTGGGAACTGCTGGAGTGCTGGTTACATTAGATAATGATCCAATGATAAATTATATTTAGATGAAGTCAAAGGACCTACATACTGAAAAAAAAGTAACATCTTATAATGTTACTCTGATGATTCAGTACCTCGTATGGGAAAATGATAAGCACCATTCCACTGAATATGTCAAGAAAAACGTATCTTTAAAGTATTCTTCCAGGCTGCATTTAGAAGAAATAAAAGCTAGAGACTTCCAAATAAATAGAGGTAAAAGGTTTCAAGTCCTTGGTATATTTCAGTGAAAAAACTTGCACTTAATATTTCTGTTGCATATGTTGCTCATAAATAAAGCACAATTGCATAAATAAAATTTCCATAACAGCAGATGTTTGAATGACCGCAGTATCCTTACCTACATGGGTAATATCTTGCACATGATAAACGGCCAGCTTCCAAACCTTAAGAGTTCCTTTCTTATGCCCAGTCCAATAACAGCTTGAAAAGAGCTGTAGAAAATCAGTGGTCTGGGAGGCTAGTCCTTCAGAGCTTCCATGTCAGCTGAAAGATGGAGGCTAGAGTCCTGAAAGAGGATAATGCTATGAAAGTAAAATTCAATGTCCACAGGTTAGCAGCAAAAAATAAGGTGGATGGCAAGAGGGCCTGGCTACTATAGCAGTAGGAATTCAAACATCTATTGTTATGGCAAGTTTTGCACTATGGTTCATAGGTTCATAGGTAGGTACTAGGCTATTGGCCCAAGGGCCTAAGCAAGCCTAGCCAACAGGGTTCTCAGGCTTACACCACCCAAGAAAGTTATTTTCCTGTGCCCCTGTCGAGCAGAGCCAGAGAAGTGTTCCCCGGGGTGTATGTCCTATTTCCCATCAACTCATCAAGATTTTTCTTGAAGAGTGCTAATGAAGAACTTTGCTTAACATAGATGGGTAGCTTGTTCCAGAGGATAGGAAGTCTCTGGGACAGGAATCTATCCCTCCAGCATGTCCTGTTTATTGTAGTGACAAGGTTTAGGTCCCTAGAGTGTGTAGCATGGAGGGATTGGGATTTCTTTAGGTGCAGTATGTCCAACAGCTCTGGGAGTACACAATATACTACGAAGTAAAGCTGGAGTTTTTTGACATGGTCAGTGTAGGGCATCTGTTTGAGGCCAGTAATCCTCTTTGTGAGGTACTTTTGTGGTCTTTCCAGCTGCTGCAGATGTCTTGTGAAGTACATTCCAAAAGTGGCGTTATACTCTATAATGGGTCTAATGTGTGCTGAGTAGAGGGGAACAATGACCTCTTTTTTCCTGGATGAGAACCCTTTTGTGATGAGGTGTGCCACATAGAAAGATTTCCTGACTACTGTGGCGATGTGATTATCAAAGGAGAGACTACTGTCCACCTGGGTCCCAAGGTCTCTTATCACACATTTGGCATTAAGTAGACTGCTGCCTATGTGGTAGTTCATGGATACAGAGTTTTTACCAAAGGGGATGACAATGCACTTTTTGGCATTGAGCTTGAGGCCATGGCTCTGACACCAGGCATCTGTTTCAGTGAGGCCCTTCTGTAGGATGTCCATATAATTTGGGGACTCGACTATGGCTCCTAGTTTGTGGTTATCTGCGAACTTCATTAGCCAAAGGCCTTCTGTGTTAGCCTGTACTTCAGTGAAGTAGATACCAAACAGGAGAGGTCCCAGGACTAAACCCTGTGGTACTCCACTTGTCACTGGTTTGAAGTCAGATTTGGAGTCTACAACTTTTACACTGTGGGTTCTGTCTGTGAGCCAGTTGGCAACCCATAGGATTTATACCTAGTTTAGTGACTTTATCTATAATTTCAGAAATGGGGATGGTGTCGAAAGCCTTGGCGAGGTCAAGATAGGCTGTGTGAACCGCCTTACCCTTGTCTACAGCTTTGGTGACTGCCTCAAAGAAGTTGATCAGGTTCAGGAGGCATGATCTGCCTTTCACAAACCCGAACTGGGTGGGGTCCATAGTTTGGAGGTTACCAATGTCTTTGTTTATGAGTTCCATGATGATATGTTCCATAGCCTTATAGACCAGGCTCATCAGGCTAATAGGGTGATAGTTCCTGGGATCACTGGTGGCTCCCCCTTTGTGGAGTGGGATAATTGTTGCTGTGTGTCATTCAGTGGGCACAAAGCCTGATGTGAGGCTATGACTGAACATGTTGCTTAGGTGGGGAGCCGGTTCATTCTGAAGTTCATGTAAAACACAGCCTGGGATGTTATCTGGTCCCATGGATGCTGTGTTTTTGGCTTTCGAGAGTGCAGCTTTTACCTGTGTAGTTGTGATTACAGGGACTCTGCATTCTTCCTGTATTGATATGGGCCCTTTAGAGGGTGATAGGGGGGTAAAGTTAGCACTGAACCTATCTGCCAGGATGTTGGCAATATCAGTTGGTTCTGTATTTTTTGTGCCATTGTGCTGTAACTCAGAGCAGATCTGGGTGTTGCCATTGAGATTCCTGACATAGCTATAGAAAGCTTTGTGGTTGTCCTTAGAATCAGTGGTGCTTTTGTTTTCGTAGCTTGCTTTGGAGGATTGTATAAGGGATCTTAGATTCTTACTGAGGCTGACCAGGGAGTTCCTCCACTCATGGGATTTTACTCTCTTTTGCAACAGTTTCTTTCTTCTGTTGTAGAGTTTGTTTATGGCAGGGGACCACCAGACTGGCTTCCTTTTTTGGAGGATAGCGTCTTGGTTCTGTTTAGGATAGTACGATGCATGCACTCGTGTAAGTGCTTATAGAGTGCATTTGTGTAGGATTCAGCAGTTGTAACTGTATTGTCCATCTGCAGGGTGTCATGAAGTTCACCACTTCTGTCTTAAGAAGCATGAAGTTGGCTTTGGAGAATTTTTTTACCGTGGTTACCTTAATGGGGGGTGGGGGTGGGATGTGGATATCGAGGGTGTTTAGCTTATGGTCAGATCTGACCAACGAGGAGTTGACTTCAGGTGTGGAACACTGGTCACTCATGTTGGTAATGACTAGGTCTAGGACATTGTTGCCCCTGGTGGGGGTGTGGGTAAGTTGGTCCGGGGCATTGGAATTTATGAATTCCAGAAAGTGTTGAGCGAAGGAGTTAGTACATTAGTAGTTTTCTCAGTTAATGGTGGGATAGTTGAAATTGCCGATTATTAGGGTGTTTGGTTGAATCCTAATATTTTCCAGGATATCAAGAAAAGAGGAGTGGGAATCCTGGGGCATGGTGGGGGATCTATAGCAAGCTACAATTTGGATTGCAATTTTGCCAAGAGTTAGTTGCACTTGGATAACCTCGGATGCATTATGCTTAGCAACTAGCCTGGAGGTGTGGCTATCCTTAATGAATATGGACACACCTCCGCCTTTGGTGTTCCAGTCCAGGTCAGATGGCTGAAAAAGTGTGGTATGAGTTATAGCCTGGTAATGCAGGGGTACAAGCTGGAGCCTTGAACCAGGTCTCAGTCACTCCACAGATATCAATGTTCTCCATTTTAAGGAGTGCCTCGAGGGAGTGCATTTTGAAATTTAGACTTCTAGCATTGAGTAGCATTGCCCTCAGTTTTTGCTTGCTTGTTCCTGTTATGGTGGTGAATTTGTCATTTGAACCTTGCCTAAAAAAGGTACTATAGGAATGGCAAGAGTCTTAGCCAGTATCCGGAATCCCAGGGGTGACAGGTGCAGGCCATCTCTGGCAAAGCATTGTGGTCTGTCGACCATGTAATCCCAGGCAGACAGATACTGGATCCCCTTAGAATGACACCAGGAGCTTAGCCAATTGTTGAAGTCATTCATTTTGTCCTTGCACTGTGGTATAATTCTGGGCAATGGCAGGATGCTGCTCAGGGCTAGGGTCATACCTGCATGGGCTACAAGATTGGAGCGCTCTTCCATGTCTCTTTTCATGTAGTCCAGGGAGGTACGTCTCAGGTCGTTTTTACCAACATGGACAATGACAGAGTAATATTTGTATTTGTTGTGGAGTGACCTGAGTGCAGTCATCATTTACTGACTGTTTCAGTACCCTTAGCTATATGGGTGGAATACTACAGCTTAAAAGGACTGAGATAAGGAAGGCTGAGGGACCAGGAGCCATTGGAATATAGTCATAGCAAAGCCTGCACTAGACCTGAAAAAGGAATCTAGTTTGTAGTGCTTTGTAAAAAAAAGCACGCACAGAGAACCCAGTTGCTGCCATCAGTATACCTCAAGAGTCTATCCTTTCCAAAAAGCTATTGATGAAGCCAAGACAGTAGTCGAATGTGCCTTGACCCTGCCTGGAATAGCCTTCTTACAGTGGAAATAATAAAAGGAAACAGCATGGGACAAACAAATGAAAATACTCTGTGTTGACACACTTGGCACTTTTTTCCTTACCTTCATAAAAAAATTAATAATTGAATAGAATTTCTGAAGGCTTTATTTTTATCAAGATAGTATCTCAGCTGCCTGTGATCGTTCAGAGTACTAAGAGTTATTTCCCCCTCATTTTATGTTCTGCAAAGAAGAGAGGGAGACAGAGAGTTTGGCATAAAATAAATTCAGATACCACTTTAAGCATAAATGAAGGATTAGACCTCAAAGAAAGCATATCTCATGTAAAAAATGAAATATGGTTGACCCACCATTAGAGCTTTCAACTCAGATATTCTTCTTACACAAGTCAGAGTAATCAACAACACTCTTTTCTACATTAAGAACCTCAAGTCAGCCTGATGAGCTGGTTGAAAAGGAACAAGAGTTAACAAATCTAAGATCCCCTGGAGCAACATCCTGTTTTCTAGGTGGACAGGTATGCAAAACTCCTTTCAAAAGCAAACTGATGCAGGACTGCATTGAAAGAGCAGGATCCATGAGCAGAAATGCTCAAATGAACTTGATGGAGGAGTAGGAATGGCTATAGGTTAATGACTCACACAAATATTGTAGAACTATAGACTAGACTATAGACTAAAGGATCTTTGTTCGTATTTTGGCACCAGCTTGAAATCTTTTCCATTTACGAATATATGATTTCTTGTTTTTTTTTTCCCATTAATATGTGATGCATGTTCTCAGAAAATAGGTGCCTAAAGGGTATTAAATCTCTATCATCCAGGCAGTTAGGTAAATTTGTTTCAAGTTGTAGTGTATCAGACAACCCCTGTCTTGTGTGAGTAGATCCATTCTTTCAGGAAACTTGTGGTCATTGGTCTTGGATATTTACAAAAGGAGGGAGAGCCACTGTTGCCTAGGCCAGAAATGGAGTCCCCAGTGTTTGTTGGAGAGTCCTTCTGAATCTTCAGAATTACCATGAATATCAATGGGAATGGTATAAAAAATACAGAAACATTCCTGTTCAAGGAAAAGAGAATCCATATGTTTCTAGGCCTGCATGCAAGGAGTCCTGGAGCAGAAAAGCCAGTTGTTTTTTGTGAATGGAGTCAAAACAAACTATACAAGGTGTTTCCCACAGCGAGATGAAATCCTGGAAGACATTCTGATTCAATTTCCTTTCATAAGCATATGCTCAGGTCCTGCTCAGCTTGTCTGCCACAATGTTTTACTCTGATTGAATGTAAAATGCCTGTAGAATGCGATTACTCTGAATTGCTGTGTCTTACTTAACATAGATAATCTGCACAGAGTGTAAGATGTGAGACACCCCTTCCCATTCGCTGATGTGCCACGTCACCACATTGTCATAGTGTTGTCTGTAAACACTCGCAGAGACCCGGGGTAACACAGATGATTGAGAGAGTTGGGTTTATTTATTACTGCCATCTCTTTGATGTTATTGTGTTTTAATCTGTCTTTTTGCTGAAAGACCCTGCACTTCTACCCCCAAAGACACAATTCCACAAGTCAAGTCTGAGGCATCTGTAGTTAGTAATTTTGCTTGAGCTGGAAGGGAAAATGAGAGGCAAGGATTTGGATACAACTGGTCTCTCCACCAAATTAATTACCTTGATACAAATCCCATAAATGCAATCGAAAAGTCACTGGGTGTTGATTTTAGAGTCAAACCAGTTTTAGGTACCTTTGAATCTTTTCCATGTGGAGTCTAGTGAGAGCAATCATGAGGATGCCATGAATTCTTCTATCCTGAAAAATGTCATTGCTGAACTTGGATTGAGTACAACAACTCAGGATTAGATCTATGTACAGATATATTTCCTGTGGAAGAAAAGCTCTGAACTGAAATATCTATGAGACATTACAAAACTACAATTCTGTTGGCAGGAGTCAAACAAGACTTTTGAATGCTCTTCTAGAGACATCTTACTCATATGAGAGATTCTTGACACTTTGAAAACAACTCAGCAAAGATAAGTTATTTGAAAAACGAAATATGTGATTATCTTTCTGGCTAAAATAGGCTATCACTGGATATAGCCACTTTGTAAACACCCTTGGAACAGTGGATAACTCAAAGGGTAATGCAGAGAACTGGCCATGAACCCATAGAAAAAAAGTTAAATCTTATTTGAAATATGAAGCTAAAGGAATATGATGATATACATCTTTTAACTCTAGCATTACTAAAAAACTGAATAGGGATAAGAGATAACAGTTTGTGAAGAGATAACATTTTTGAAGTTTGGGAACATCATAAACTGATTAAGAAAGGAAAGCTCTAGGACTAGTCTCCACGAGGCTTATTTTCTTTCTTTGGAATAAAAGCTTTTCTCTATCAGAGAAAGAGGAACAGGTTCTGTGACTCCTTGAGTCAGCAAATGTTGAATGACAGGAGGAAAAGAAAAAGTTCTGTGTGGTGAATGAGGAGGAATCTCCAGAAAAGGAGGGGGACTCCCACTGCCGTCTGTACCTATGAGGGATCACTCTCAGAACCCATTTGTCTAGATTATCTGTTATCAAAGAGATAAATGTTTAACAAGATTTTGGGAAAGATGTAGACTTGTTGGTCTGTCTTGGTTTTTTTGGAAGTTCCCCTTTCTTTTTGGATCCTCCTTTCATTTGTTTTTTGAATGTCTCCTTCCCAAATTCAGCTGAGTCTGATTATTTTGTTTTGTTTTTTTCTAAAAGTTCTTGAGGAAGGTTGAACACCTTTAGCAATATTGGTGATAGAAAGTCTGAAAAAATCTGACTTAATTTTTGAATTATTTTTTTCTCACTTGTGACAGTTTTTCAAAACCCCAGCAGCAGATGACTCCAAAGCAACCTCCTTATCCAAAGAGGAATTCTAGATTTCAGCTTTTAAATACCCGGGTATTTGTTGAGAATATAACCATACAGACCTTCTCATAAAATTTCCATTAGCAACTGCTCTGAATGAGGCATCAGCTAAATCAAAAACATACTTCAAAGAATGTTTGGTAACTGGAAACACCAAAGAAATTAATGCATTCAGAGAAGATTTTTTCCTTAGAAGAGGAAAAGGTGGCTATAGTGCTCCTTGGCTAAAATGCTCCTCATAGTCTCAAATAAAGCAAGCAAAAATGTTAACATGGGAGGCTGACAATTAAGAATTTTTAAAATGTGTGATAGAAGAATACACCTCATTCCCTTATTTGTCAAAGGCTTTCCCATACTTAGAGGGGCGGGATTAACATTTATCATACATTTAGCATCAGTAGGATTTGCCACAGAAATCACTACAGGGTCAGATTTGTGATTAGAAAATACAATTTGCTGTATTGAGGAACCTTCAGTACAATCTATCTGCCTTCCCAGGGGATTGCAGGGTATCAGACATTTTATTTATTTGTTTGACTATCAGGTATTTTATTTATTTGTTTTCCAAGTGGAAAACTTATTCTCAAAAAACATTTCTCAAACTCAAGGCTGGAAGCAGTGTCTGCTTAGGTGGCTTGCACATAGTTAGATAATGACGGCTGAGAGAATCAAACCTTGCACCACCAGACCACAGGAGACAGACTGATAATAGCTCCTTAATCCTCTAAACCAACTACCAGACTCCCATGCTGGAAGTACTTGAGGAACAGGAGTGGGTTGAGGAAATTCCAGTTGTAATAAATAGTGATATTTTTTCAAAGCTACTGACATGTCATTAAGATCCCACTGAAATAATTGGTTTAGCCTAGATATGATTTAAGAAAAAAAAAAACATCAAAGGAACAATCAGAAGAAACTACTTTTCTCTAAATCAGAATCAGTCTTCTGACCTGAAAAAAAACAGAGGCTGTTCCTTCACAATCATTTCCTTGTTTGGCACACTGGGAAACTTCAGAAAAAGAAAAATTCCTTTTTCTGTTACATAAAAAACCCAAATAAGAGGGGTCAAGAGCCTGAATTAAGCCCTAAAATAAGCCCAATAAATCACCCCTACCTAAAGGGAAATGAGACAAGGGGAAGATAAATGTTTAACTTTCACCTTCTCTTTTAAATTCCAGACTGACTCCTGTCTGGAGCATCACCCTAGGAACAGGCTTTCCAGTAAGAAGAGGCAAAGAAGTCTTCCTTGCTCCTTCCTCCAAGACTGACAAGAGCGGTTCTCCCATGCCCCCTACGCATACCCCAAAAACCACAGAGGAAGTATCTGGCCCCATGTTCATGGTGACTGAGGGGACTACAACAGAGGCTGCCAAGCTGAAGTCTGTAAATGTTCTTCTTTTTGTGGTCAGAAGAAGGAAGAACTGAGGAACTGGTAAGTTGTTCTATGGTAAACTCCAAGAATTCAAACACACAAAACACAAACTAATAAAACAAATACAGGTAGCTGAATAAAGCCTCCAACGGCAGACCACTTTCATTTTAATAACCATTAAAACTTCATCAGATACAAGTTGCTTCAATAAAAATAAGTTTAAATATTAAAACAGGTGGTCATGTGACAACACACAAAAAGCATCAGATTATACATTTAAAGGCATCTGTTCACATATACATTATTTTGTGTTCTTAATATTCTTATTGTCCAGCATCATATTTTTTCCATCTAAGCATATAAATTCAACATTAACTTACAAGGGTAAAAATCAATATTCCCCCCTTTTATTTATGCTTATCTTTCCAGTGATTTTAATTTTAATATAAGGGCTATACTAACCATTTCATTTAACCCTGGATGTCTGTAAGCCTCCTTCCTTATTTGCCAGAGTAATTTCTGTTTTTTCCAGGTAAATGTGCCATGCCCCCCCATGGATCTCTTTTCACTTTTTCTAGAATACTAAATTTAAATATTTAACATTTGTTAACCAGGAAAGCTCGACTTGGAACAAGCCAATTTTCAGCAGAGGCCCAGGGAGAAATGCTCCAGACACTTCTTTGTAATGTGGGAAGAAACCAGAGCACCTGGCGGAAACCCACATGAATGCAGGGAGGACATGCAGACTCCCCACAAAAGCTACCCCAGCTGAAAATCAAACTGGAAAACCTCTTGCTGTGACGCAACAATGCTACTGCTGCACCACTGCACCATCCAAATACATGTTCCGGGTATTCTTCCAAATGTCTATATAAAGCATTTGTTGTTCTCTTCTTTTTAACATCATTAATGTCTACATAAATACGATTACATAATTTTTGTTCAGTTTTTCCAATATAGCATCACTCGCATGACTGACAATGTCCTCCATAAATTACCCCCATAGTGTCACAGTTATACCTCCCATTCACTAAAACATCCTCACCTCTTAAATTCATTCTATCCCCTTCTAATAAAAAATTACACATACTACATCCCCCACATTTTGACATTCTGGGACACATAACTGTTTTACTTAACTTTCTTTCAAGTCTGTTCTTAAGATTACACCATCTGTTATGTATAATAACTGGCCCATTCCCTAGGACTC
Organism: Protopterus annectens; assembly: GCF_019279795.1. Lineage (NCBI taxonomy): Eukaryota > Metazoa > Chordata > Ceratodontiformes > Protopteridae > Protopterus > Protopterus annectens. The sequence goes on from NC_056726.1 coordinate 1,262,340,157, forward strand.
GTAGTATGTTGTTGTTCTCTCTAAAAATATTCCATTTTTTTTTGTAAAATCCATCTAATTTTTGAACTTTCCACACAGAAAGGGGTAACCAGGGCAGTCTTAGAATGATCCAACTTGCCCCCCATATCCCATGATGTTATGTTATTTTCACCCTCCAGGTGTAAGATAGGTTAAAATAACCCAAGTCCCTTTTAAAGGCAACCTCCTTGATGATTTCCTGAATCAGTTCAACAGGATAACCCCTTTTAATGAACATATTTATTAATGTTTCACATTCCATGTTGAAATCTTTGTTCAAGGTACTTATATGAGCTGCCCTCACCAGTTGCCCCTTGACCACAGCTTTCTTCTGTTTACATGGATGGCAACTAGAGAAATGCAGAAACATATAGGAGTATATTAATTTACGATACGCACTGGCCACACATTTTGCTTTCTCTCTCTCCTTTTCTATTAATACATCTAAATAGGCCATACTATCTACATTAAAAGTTTGTGTAAACGACAAAAAACTAGTACTTGTATTAATATAATTAATAAATTCCAGCCATTCCATTTCCGCCTCAGTCCAAATTAAAAAAAAATACCGTCCAAATAGTGTAAGTAAAATTTTATACTCCGCTTGTATATGCTACTAAGGACATACATATATTCCCATTGAATCATCACCACATTAGCCAAAAAAGAGCTTATCAGGAAGCCCATTGCTACTCCTTCTTTTTGTTTGTAAATTTTATCCTCAAAAAATATAAAATTATTTTTAACACTATTTCTAAAAGTTCAGTATAGTTGTTAATTCTTACCTGCTGTATTCCTCTTCTTTCAAGATAAACCTGTGCCCACTCTAAGGCTGTATCATGTGGTATAAGTCTCATACAGCAATGGTAACCAGCAAATCAGTTTCTGTATACCCAACCATATTAAATTTCTTTACAAAATCCCATGAGTCCTTACATAAATGGGCTTCATCAACTAACAAGTGCTTGAACCTATGATCAATATATTGTGCACAAGCTACTGTTGCAGATCCCCTTCCATCCACTATTGGCCTGAAGGGGGGTTCTCAATCGATTTGTGAATTTTGGGTACTCTGAACATAGTTGGAATTCTAGTGGCTGCCATTGTCAGATACCTAAACTCCTCCATAGTTATTCGCTCTTCTATGAACATGTCCCTTAATTGGTTAGTAATACCATTATAATTGTATTTAATTCCGATATACTAGAAATCTCATATGTTCCACTCTCCAATATCTGCCAGATACGCTGATTATAATCCTGCTGTGTCATGATGACAATACCTCCCTTGTCTGGTTTCATGGCTCTTAGCCCATTCATCTGAATAGTGATAATAACCTATTCCTCACTTCTTTTCACCTTTGTATAACCATGCATATTATTCCCTAAGGTAGCTCATATATCAATTTCACTTAATTTGTCATAAATGGCTAAGATAGGGTGCAAGGGAGGGGGGGTTCAATAAACTGAGTACCCTTAAATTATCCAACCTAGTATTTTTTTCATTAAACATGAAGTTGAAATTTAATTTATGCACGTAAACTTTTAAATCAATTAATACCTGGGTTAAACATGCTGGTCTCGCTGGTATAAAGATCATGTCACGTGCAAAAACATCCGAGAACAAAGTCCCCAATTCAAATATCGTGTAATTATACAATTTGAAGTCCTGATCCTCATTATACATAATAGTCACATTACTTATTTTATTTTTCCCAGTGGCTCTCATTCTCTGCTCTACAGTTCTCATTCAGGAATGGTCCGGAACCCTCGATTGAAACCTTCTCTTCCCTCTGTAGGGCAGTGCATTGCCTAGATAGGTAGACCTTGTGTTGGAACTGTGAAAGTCCCTCCCCTGGTTCTGGTTGGATGGATAAATCCTCTGTTGATTCCTGATTCACTCTGACCTCCTCAGCTGTAGAAAATCCTGTTCATATTCCTGATTCATTTGTTCATTAAGTGGGGCTCACCATTGGCCTCCTGGTTGCCTTGTCAGTTACCATGGTTATCATTTCCCGAGTCCATGAAGCTTACATTTCAGTGGGGAAGGATAAGCCACCCCATTAGCATAATCCTTACGATCTCGCTTAATTTTTTTCATTTTATAGCCCTTGGATTTAATGATGTTCGCTTCTATTTACAGCCTTGCTTACCAAATAACTCTAATAAGTCTTTGTGGAGTGGAGAGTCCCTTCCAACCCCGTTGGAAAGCACCATTGCCGTAAACCCTTCAGTACTCGTCTGGCTTTGATACTCTCAGTTAGGTAAAGGTTTTCCAGTTGTAGTTTTTTTTAATTTAAAGAGTTTATAATCCAGTTGTTCCAGTTTAACATTCAAATTTTCATTATCAGGAGTAGGATTACTATGAAAGTTAGAGATGTTTGATAAGCAAGGCTCCGAATTCATGGAACTGGTGGTTAAACATAACACAAGATTTATGGATAAATTGACAACAGAGGTTACTATACTGAATATTATTAAAGACTCTAGTAATGCAGATGTTAAGGTGGAGCATGGGCATACTTTCTTCAGTATAGAAGAGAACATCATTAAATCCAAGGGCTATAAAATGAAAAAATTAGAGTGAGATCGTAAGGATTACACTAATGGGATGGCTTATCCTTCCCCACCTGAATCCCAAGTTTGGGAGAAATGTGAGTTTTACAATGTTGTAAGCTTCGTGGATTCGGGAAATGATAACCATGCTTGTTTTACTTGTTTTTTGGATCTGAAGAAGCACACATTGTGTAAAAGCGCTTATCCAGTTTTATTTATTTTTATTAAACTTTGTATGCCTACAGCTCTGGTGTTCGCTTGGAGTTTTTTTTCTACAATTATGTATAATGAGGCTAAGGATTTTAAATTGCATAATTACATGGAATTTGAATTGTGGACTTTGTTCACGGATGTTTTTGCACATGGCATGAACTTTGTAACAACGAGACCAGCATGTTTAACTCAGGTATTAATTGATTTAAAAGTTTACATGTGTATATTAAATTTTAACATCATGTTTAATGAAACAAATACAGGTTGGATACTTTAAGGGTGGCCAGTTTATTTAACCTCCCCTTGCACCCTATCTTAGCCATTTATGACAAATTAAGTGAAATTGATATACGAGCTACCTTAGGGAATAATATGTATGGTTATATGAAGGTGAAAAGAAGTGAGGAATAGGTTATTAACACTATTCAGATGAATGGGCTAATAGCCACAAAACCAGATTTGGGGGGGGGGGGTATTGTCATTATGACACAGCAGGATTATAATCAGAGTATTTAGTAGATATTTGGAGTGGAACATATGAGATTTCTAGTATATCGGAATTAAGTACAAGTTACAGTGGTATTAATAACCAATTAAGGGACATGTTCATAGAAGAGTGAATAACTATGGAGGAGTTTAGGTATCTGACAATGCTGGCCCCTACAATTCCAACTATGTTCAGATTACCCAAAATTTACAAATTGATTGAGAACCCCCCATGAAACCAATAGTGGATGGAAGGGGATCCGCAACAGTGGCTTATGTACGATATATTGATCATAGGTTCAAACACTTGTTAGGTGACGAAGACCAATTATGTAAGGACTCATGGGATTTTGTACAGAAATTGAATGGGGTTGGGTATATGAAACTGATTTGTTGGTTACCATTGATGTACGAGACTTGTACACGGTGATACCACATAATACAGCCTTAGAGTGGACATAGGTTTATCTTGAAAGAAGAGGAATACAGCAGGTTAGTATTAAAAACTATATTGAACTATTAGAAATAGTGTTAAAAATAATTTTATATTTTTGAGGATAAAATTTACAAACAAAAAGAAGGAGTAGCAATGGGCTCCCTGGTGAGCTCTTTTTTGGCTAATGTGGTGATGCTTCAATGGGAATACATGTATGTCCTTAGTAGCATATACCTGTGACACTATGGGGGTAATTTATGGAGCACGTTGTCTGTCATGCGAGGGATTCTATATAGGGAAAAACTGAACGAAAATTACATAATCATGTTTATGAACACATGCATGATGTTAGAAAGAAGAGGACAACAAATGTTTTATATAGACATTTGGAAGAATACCCGGAACATGTATTTAAATTTAGTATTCTAGAAAAAGTGGAAAGAGATCCACGGGGGGGGGGGCATGGCACATTTACCTGGAAAAACAGAAATTAATTTGGCAAATAAGGAGGGAGGCTTACAGACATCCAGGGTTGAACAAAGTGGTTAGCATAGCCCCTATATTAAAATCAAAATCAATGGAAAGGTATAAAATAAAAGAGGGAGAATATTGATTTTTACCGTTGTAGGTTATTGTTGATTTTATATGCTGGGTTAGAAAAAATACGATGCTGAACAATAAGAATATTAAGAACACAAAGTAATGTATATGTGAACATGAAGGGAAATATATGGCTTTAAATGTATAAGTTGATGCTTTTTGCGTGTTGAGTCACATGACCACCTGTTTTACTATTTAAACTGATTTTTATTTAAGTAACTTGTATCTGATGAAGTTTTATTGTTATTAAAATGAAAGCGCTAATATTAGACATTAAACACAAGCTTTTTATTCAGTGGTTTGCGGTTGGAGGCTTTATTCAGCTACCTGTATTTGTTCTATGGTAAAGCCAAAAATCAAGCCTGAAGTCCAGCTGGAACTGACAGCTGTAGTAGTTGGTAAAAAAGTAAGCAAATGTTTTGACCAGAAAAACACAGCAGAAGCGCAGCTTACACATAGTCCAGCCCCTAATCACAGTTTAATAAAAGTGTTCTCACAAAAACGTAATAAGCACATTCTTTCAACTAACTGAAAAGTCACATGACACTCCCCAAAAAAGTAAAATAAAATACAATTCTTAAAAATATCAGCAATTTCACTGAAAAAATAAAGGTTTCACTCATAAAATACATTGTAGATATTTCTTCCTTTGAAGGGAACTTATGTGCCTAGCAATGGAGAAACTCTAGCTGACTATCAATCCTTGAAAGCCAGCAAGAGGAGTGACCTTCAGTGGCAGGAATGCTGTTAAGGGCTTGCCATCCAGACTGTTGGTTTTCTGCAGCCGTGCATGAGCTATCAATATGGTTTGGGTACATGGAAGGTGTGCTTAAGTTTGGAGGCTGGCCAGGTGTTGTGTCATATTCAGAATATAATACATATAGCTATGTCTAATGCAGCTATGATGAAATTATGAACATCTGAGGTTATTTCTCATTTCAACATTGTGAGATGAAAAATTAAAAGACAGGATTGGTTGTAGGACTATGTCTTCAGAACACTTAATGACCCAGATTATATCCCCAGTAGATAATGCTGAAGCAAACCGAATGCACTTCTAATGTTCATAGCCCATCTTTGCAGCCAAGTCTCTTCACATTGTCAGTTTATCTCATATAATATTTCTGGACCTTTTCCATTCCAGTAATATTCATAGAAAGGAACAAACAGCAGCACTGTACTCCAAACTTAGCTGTATAATGGTCTGGTACAGTGGTACAAGGACCTCTTTACATCTAAAAGAAATTATTTTTAGTATGGTATTGACAGTATTGAAACATTTACTGACCATCAAGAAATATGAGTTTGAGCTGACAGATCAATATTGATCAATTTGACAAAGCCCTCCAGGTCTGTAAGCACTTTACATGAGTCCATGATTTTAATATATGCAACACAGGGATAATTGTTTTTGAAATGCCCTAAAGTTATAACTTTGCATTTTCATGAACTGAAATGTAGCTGATGAGTTTCTGATCACTGATACAAGTGGGCCAAGTATAATTGGAACACTCTGTGGTAATTATCGGGTAACACCAAGCTTGTAAGTTTTGCATTATCTTTAAATTTTGATTCCCAGATTTTATCTGAAGAAGACTTTGTGGGCATACAGACATAAAACATGAATTGTCATAGGTCCACAGCTTCAAAGGATGTTACTAGACTAGTGGCCCTACAAGCCTACCCATATTAATCCCATGTTGTCCCATTTGTCCTTATTAAGGGAACACATTTTGCAGAGCTAGTCTATGGGCAGCACTGACCCCCCCCCGTCCATGAGGGACATGGGTTCCACCCCCGGGGTGAATTTGCAACTCCCATCTATTTGTCCAGGTTTCTCTTGAATAGGGTCAGTGAGAACCTCTGTTTCACGTGAATTTGGAAGGTTGTTCCAGAGGAGCAGCAGTCTCTGGGAGACATATTTATTTTTCCAGCATGTTCTATTAATATCACAGGCTAGGTTAAAATGTCTAGAGCGAGTGACTTTTGTGCCATTAGATTTGTGGATGTGAAGCATGTCCATCAATGAAGGGTCAGAGACTGACATGTAGGCCAGGCACAAGACTCCTCTCAGCAGTCTATATGATACAGAGCACAGTGACAGGGCTTTTAGTCTATCCACGTACATCATAGTTTAGAGGCCATGTATTTTCTTGATGAGGAACCCCTGTTGAGGTGCTTGCAAAAGGGAGCACTGTACTCTATTAGTGGTCTTATGAGACTCGAGTTCTAGACCTAAATACAATGTCCCTCTGTCTTGGAGCACAGTGTAGAATACTTTCCTTACTACAGTATAAACTTGATGGTTGAAGTGCAGATTGGTATTGTCTCAAAAGTGAATGATGGAACAATTTTCTCCTAACTATATAAAAATCTGAGTAAACACTCTTTATTTTAACACTAAAGTTCCCATGTGTTAAAAAAGCTGAGGTCCACCTGACAATAAAGTTGTTAATATTGCATTCATTTTTAGTGGAAGTCACAGTAGAATAGGCAATACCTTAGGAAGATCTTCCTGTATACACCTCAGCAAGCTCCTGCCTGGTGCCCAGCAGAGAGACAAAAGAGAGACTTTGGAGTGATTAAGTATAATTTTTCTGCATTTTCTTGCTGCCTTTAGCTAATTCCGCCTAAAACGCCGATTTTTTTAGAGTTTCTGTGATTTAAAAAGCTTGTTACAGCTACATATTGTACTTATTTTACTGCCTGCACTTTAACAAAGTTGTTTTTGTGTTTAAATTACCTGTTTAACTGTTGCAGACTACACACTCAAGTGTGATAGCCATTTCTGTGCATTTAAAGTATTTTTTTGATCGTATCTGCTTTATTTTCTGAAAAAAATATATATACTTGTTTTCTCGCCTTTCTAAGCAAGTATAGTCCAGTTTTCAGGTTAGTGCTGAATTCAAGGCTGTGTTACAAGTTTCTGTATTTGCCCATACCTTACTTGGATAGAAGGAAGTTTCTCTGTTCACCTGTGAGAGAGGCGAGCTTTGAGCAGCCTATCTGTGCCTGGAGGAGTGGTTTCAGCCCAGAAATTAGTAGTTTATTGGCCATTTTGGGCTAGACTGCGGTGGTGGTGCTGCAGTAGTGTTGTCGCCTCACAGTTAGACATTGCACGTTCGATTCTCAGTTAGAGCGTCTTCTGTGTGTCGACATGCGTGAATGGGCATTCCTTCGTTGAAGGTTGTGTGTTAGGCCCAGCAAGCCAGCACGTAAAAATCTACTGTCAATCATTAGCGGACCGGAGTTCTGCTGTGGCGACCCCTAACCGGGAAAAGCCGAAAGACAGTTTATTGGCCATTTTGGGCTAATTTCTATCTCTTTCATTTCCCTACTTTTAAACCTGTATTTGCGCAGTTTTGCCCGCTAGGCAGTACCGGTTAGCTAGGGTATAACTATTCCCGGCTCCACAAAGTCTACTCCTCAATTTTTCCCTTGGAACTAGACAAACTTTCAACTTAAGCACTCAGACCATTCACTTCTCAGCCCGGCACTTGCTCAAAACTCATAGCAAGCACTAATAAACCTTAGCACTAGACCCCCCTGTACTGTAGAGAAGGACAAGGCTCTCTATTCGACCTTGCAAGCCAATCAGTAAAACAGTACACTGTACCTATCCAGGCATGTCTAAAGGGCAGTTTCAGGTGTACTCTCTGGTCCAACTGGTGAATCTGGGCATTTTGAGGCAATGTTACAACTGACTCATGTACACAGACAACCCTCTCCTCCTACCATCAAACACTAACTCATGCAAGAGATGCAATTATACAGTCAAACTGGAGGGTAAGCTCTCTCAACCCAAGACTGGACCAGAGAGTCAAGAGGAGAAGGGAATTACTTGCATCACACCACCAGTCTCACATAGACCTATGAAACCAGCACCGGCAAAAAACAAACATAAATACACGAAGACATACTTGGAGGCTCTAAATAAAAATCTGCAAAAGCAACAGATACCTCCAAAGCAGACACCCAAGCAACCACTACCCCCCAACACAAACCATGAAATACATACTTCACAAAACCATTGGGCCACACAGTCACAGCCCTTAAGGCAAAATAACATACCCAGCACACTAATAATAGGTGACTCTATAGTCAGGCACACAGATGTCCCACTCACCAGGCTGAACAAGGAGTAGGTTACTGTTAGCAGCCTGTCGGGTGCCAGGATCCACCACATAGCACAAGCACTCAGGTCACCCAGAACAAGTACAAATATGACTCTGTCATTGTCCATGTTGGTGCGAATGACCTGAGCCGTACCTCCCTGGACTATATGAAAGAGCTCTCTGATCACATAGCCCAGGCCGGTATGGCCCTAACCTTGAGTAGCATCCTGCCATCACCAAGAATGATATCACGGTATAAAGAAAAAATTATCAATTTCAACAAATGGCTAAGCTTCTGGTGTTATTCAAAGGGGATCCAGTGTCTGTCAGCCTGGGATGACATGCTCAACAAGCCACGCTGCTTCGCTAGAGATGGCTTGCACCTGTCACCCTTAGGCTTTCGAATACTGGCCAAGGCTCTTGCCAACCCCATAGTGCCTTTTTAGGCAAGGCTCAAAAGACAAACCCACTGCCGTAAATAGCACAAATAACAAAAAACTGAGGGTAATGCTACTCAATGCCAGAAGTATAAACCTCAAAATGCATGCGGTCGAGGCACTTCTCAATATGGAGAAAACTGATATATGTGCAGTAACAGAAACCTGGTTTAAGGCTCCAGAGAGCACCCCAGCACTACCAGGCTACAATTCATACCATACATTTCGGCCACAAAACTCGGACCGAAATACAAAAGGTGGGGGGCGTAAACATATTCATCAAGGATATCCACACCTCCAGGTTAGTGGCACAGTATGATGCTTCAGAGATCATCCACGTGCAACTAACAACGGGCAAAACTGCAATTCAAATTGTGGCTTGCTACAGATCACAAACCATGTCCCAGGACCCCCATTCCGCATTTCTGGAAACACTGGGAAGCATAAAGGTCCTACCAAACACCCTGATATTGGGTGATTTCAATTACCCAAACATTAACTGGAAGAACTACTCAAGTACTTACTCCCTTGCCCAACATTTTCTAGACTTTATAAACTCAAATGCCCTGTATCAACTGGTCAACACCCCCACCAGAGGTGACAACATATTGGACCTGGTCATCACCAACATGGGCGACCGGTGTTCCACACTGGAGGACAACCCCTCACTGGTTAGATCTGACCATAAGCTAATCACTCTGGATATCCATATTCTGCCCCCACCCCTGGTCAAAGAAACCGCTGTAAAAAACTTTTCAAAAGCAAACTTCACGTTACTTAAGAACGAGGTGGAAAGTTTCAAAGCTCCCATGCTAAAGGATAACGCTGCCCAAGCTGCAAAATCCTTTACTAATACACTCTACGGGCAGCTACAAGAATGCATGGATCATGCTATCCCAAGCATAACCAAGACTCACTCCTCCAGGAAAAGGAAACCAGTCTGGTGGACCCCTGCCATAAACAAGCAATACAACAGAAGGAGGAAACTATTACAGAAAAGAGTAAAATCCCAAGAAGGGAAGACATCCCTGATCAGTATCAGCAAGAAACTACGATCCCTCATAAAATCATCCAAGGCTAGCTTCAAAAGAAAAATTGCCAAGGACTTCAAGGATAACCACAAGGCATTCTTTAGCTATGCCAAGAATCTAAGTGGCAATTCTCAGATCTGCTCGGAGTTAGTGCAGAATGGCACAAAATACACTGAACCAACCGATATTACCAACATCCTGGCAAACAGGTTCAGTGCAAACTTCACCTCCCTCTCATCCCCAAGATGGCCCATAACCATACCAGAAGAATATAGTGCTCCTGAAATCACAGACACTCAGGTTAAAACAACCCTCTCCAAAGCCAAAAACACAGCATCAATGGGACCAGACGGTGTCCCAGGCTGCGTCCTACATGAGCTCAAAGATGAACTAACCGCTCACCTAAACACACTGTTCAAACTCAGCCTCTCCGCAGGCTACGTGCCCATAGAGTGGCCCACATCAATAGTTATTCTGCTCCACAAAAGTGGAGCTACAACAGACCCTGGGAACTGTCACCCTATAAGCCTGACAGCTTGGTCTGCAAGGCTATGGAGCACATCATCATGGATCTCATTAACAGAGACATTGAGAACCTCCAAACACTGTACTCTACCCAGTTTGGCTTTGTTAAGGGCAGATCATGCCTCCTAAACCTGGTGGACTTCTTTGAGACAGTTACCAAGGCTATAAATGAGGGAAAGGTGGTACACACAGCCTACCTAGAACTCGCAAAGGCGTTCAACACCATTCCCCATTCTGGTATTATAAACAAGCTAGCCAGCCTGAACATAAACCCCTTATCCCAAGATGGGTTGCCAATTGGCTCATGGACAGGACCCACATGGTAAGAGTTGCAGGAGCTAGGTCTGACTCTAAACCGGTTACAAGTGGCATTCCCCAGAGCTCATTCTAGGACCCCCTCTTATTCGGCATATACTTCTCAAAGGTACAGGCAAGCACAGGAGGTCTATGGCTGACCAAGTTTGTAGACAACTGCAAATTGGGGGCCATAATTGACTCTCTGGCTGACACAGACATCCTCCAACAGGGTCTCACTGAGACAGATACCTGGTGTCAAAACCATGGCCTCAAGCTAAATGCCAAAAAGTGCATAGTCATCCCCTTTGGAAAAAACAAAGTACCCACAAACTACTACATAGGTGGTAGCCCCCTAAATATAGAAGATGTAATAAGGGGTCTGGGGACCCAAGTAGATAGTAATCTCTCTTTTGATAATCACATTGCCAAAGTGGTTAGAAAATCCTTCTATGTGGCCCACCTAATCACAGAAGGGTTTGCATCCAGATCAAAAGAGGTCATTGTGCCCCTCTACACATCACTCATCAGATCCATCATAGAGTACAATGTCCCATTTGGGATGTACCTTACAAGACACCTGCAACAGCTGGAAAGACCACAGAAGTACCTCACCAAGAGGATCACTGGCCTCAAACAGATGCCCTATGCAGCTTGACTGAAGAAACTCCAGCTGTACTCAGTTGCATACAACCTACTCAGAAATTATCTATGTCTGACATACAAGGCCATGTCTAACCCAGAATTGATGGACATGCTCCACCTAAAGAAAACCATATTCCCTCGAGTCACACGCTCTAAGGATCTAAACCTCACCACAACAATAAATAGGACATGCTGGAGGGATAGATTCCTGTTCCAGAGACTTCCCATGCTCTGGAACAAGATTCCAATCTACATTAGGCAGAGCTCCTCACTAACACTCTTCAAGAGAAACCTTGATGAGTGGATGGGAAACAGAATGTTTACCCCAGGGATCACTTCAATGGCTCTACTGGACAGATGCAGAGGGAACTAATCTAAGGGGGTGGCGAAAGCCAACACATTTTGGCTAGGCTTATAAATGCCTTCGGGCAGATAGCCTAGTACCTACCTATGAACCTTTGAACCTATATGTCCAAGAAATAAATGACATTGCTGAAAATTTGAAGTAAATTGGTGCTACAAGACCTGTTCTGCCTAAAGCCATGCTAGATTATATTTTTAATAATAAAGTTATTTACTTCAATGCATTTTAGTACAACCCTCTCAAAACATTTACTCAGTATACAGGTAAGATTAATAGGCCATAGTTTCTAATGCTACATTGATTGCACACTTTAAACAGTGGGATGATGGCAGTTTCCTGGATTAGATTAACGTAACCTTCATTGGTAAAACAACTGAAAAATAAGTGAGGGACATAATGATAATATTGTGCTAAATGTGATTGAAAAAGAGGCCATTAATGTCATTGAGTGAGAAGCTGAATCATTATTAATTTTATTTAAGGACTCAACAACGAACAAGAGCTATTGTAAAATTTCAGATGGTCCCAGTGAAGGCATCACACTTACCTATGTTTTCTATTATTTTGACAGTGGACCAGCACAGCACTTTTCTGCCATTTATTTATAATGATTAGAGCTTATGAGGATATGGGAGCACAGACATTTTACTTAAAATGTAAAAATCCCTAAACCTATGACTTTAGACTGGTCAAACTCAGACTAATGTTTACAAAAACAAAATCTGTAAAGAACGAGTTACTTTTTGTTGCTGTTGTTGTGAGACTTCATGTGCAATATAACCATAATCCTAGATATTGAGTTAAAAATGGACAATAACAAAACTAGATATCATTGGTTTCTGCATTAAAAGGAATTCCAACTACTTAGCATGTCGGATGACTTTTTTTTTGTAGATAGCAGCAAAGTGAAATCCAATGCTTGTCTGTCATGTCTGCATTACTTTAATGTCAGGATTTGTTGATGCTTGCTCTTCACCTGATTCACAAGCTTTATTGTGAGTGCTGTCTAAATTACTAATGTGTCAAAGTACATGCTTCAAGAGCTACTGAATGAAGCTATTATCTTTGAAGCACATTCTGTTCAGATTTTCTTTTATTTGCTTGGAAATTTACAATTTGAATGATAGCAGGTCTGATGTATAAAATACCAGTTTCTGTGACAGCATGTAAAGCTGCTTCTTTCACTGTATTGGTTCATTATTACATCCGCAGCAGCAGCACTGTGATCTCATTGACTCTGGTCACACTGCCAGTGTTGGATTTGTCATGCCACTTTTCCCTGATGCTAATAAGTTTGCACTATTGGTAATGTTTGTGAATCTTTAGTTTATGAGAGACTATCTTTCTTTAATATTATCAGATATATTTATCAAAAATCATGTTTCATCACTAACAAGGTAAATAGTTAATCCAAGTTGTCTGATCTTCGGGGGTAAGAATGTTCGCATTTATTTCCAAGGCTGAATGACCTTGCAGTTAATATATATTGAGTTGTTTAAGCTAAATGGGCACAGCCTCATAAGCAGGTGATTAAAAATGCTTTTTTTTATTGGCTGAGACTCAGATGTGCAATTGTAACACAACTGCTCAGTGCATTATGCTAGAGTGAATCAGAGACTGCTGAATAGCTACAGCAGTAAGAATTGTATAACAATGACCTTGTTGATGATGGTGGTTTATAAATGTGATTTCCCAAGGATAAGAGTAATTCTGTTTAGATAAGGGCACTTCCCCAAACATTTCCAGAAGAAAGGAAACAACTCTACTGCATTACTTGAGGTACAAAGCAAAAAATGTGTACACTGTCTTTTGATGGTGTACATGAATTCATTTGTATAACAGGAGTGAGGCTGTAAGCACTGTGGCAGTCAAGTACTGCAAAGCTCTGTGTGAATGGGTGTGTGCGTGCATGTGTGTGCGTGTGTGTGTGTGTGCGTGTGTGTGTGTGTGTGTGTGTGTGTGTGTGTGTGTGTGTGTGTGTGTGTGTGTGTGTGTGTGTGTCTGTGTGTAAGTAGGCATGTAATTTGGTATGTGTATGTATGTATGTGTGCATGTATGTGTCTGTGCATGTGTGTTATGTGTGTGTAGGTATCTTTGCATTTGCATTGTGTGGATCGGTATAGGGAACACCACTTCACATGTATGTGAACAGTGTTTGATGTAAAGACATGACAGTGTGTCACTAATGAGCTGTTGTTTTATGTGGCTTTATCATTCTTTGAAATGCACTGCCCAGATGGTGCTGGCAGCACCATTTTGCATGAATCTCAGTCATTTTTTTTGTAAGTCAGTCATTTCACTGATCAGATCTTTCATGGCATTTTACTTTATAATGTAGTGTGCTTTTCAAGCTGAGATAAAGGCCTTGATATATTTACATTACATCTTGTATGTCTGTAGCCGGCATAGACAGGTGTTTTGTCAAGTGAGAAATAACTATAGATTTCTGGTACAGCATAATTAAACAAAGAATTAAAGAAATATTCTTAAAAAATACATTATAAATAGAAAGCAACAATTTTTTTCTATCTTTTATTTCACTCTCTCAACCATATTTGTCTCCAGGTATATTGTATGTGACCCCTATCACTAAAATTTATGCATCATTCAGTTTGTAATGAGGGCCAGACAGACAGAACAGAATGCATGAAACAGACAAAACTCTAATAAACAAATTTAACATAAAGCGCTCTCTAGTACTCATTTTACATGTAGTCTTACAAGTATTCATATTTCATTTATGATTGAAATGTCTGGGGTAGTTTTTTTATGACAGACTAAAAGCTTCTTCTATCCCCTACACAGATACCCATAAAAACAGATTTTAGCAATGTCTCAAACCACAAAGAGACAGCAATCATCCTGGTCTATAAAAAAGGGATGTATATAGTCATCCTTGTGATATAGTCAGTGATAACACCCACGTCTTGATTTTTAGGACAAGAGGTACAATTCTGTTGCTGTTGTATTTATGACATAACATTTACACAATTGTTTCAGATGGCAAAATATATGGATTTTGTGGAAGATGCAAATATTGTTTAATGTATGAGAGCATAATAAGGCACCCTAATTGGTGTTGCTATTAAATACATTAATGTGTCTTGTACACAAGTTCAAAATGTTCAAAATACAGTTGATAACACGGACATGTTCGGCTTATTTACAGAGTGGAATCATGTCAACTCAATCTCAATAAATTCTAAAAGCGTTATTTTTTCTCACTGCATTAATTATAGTTTCCCCCACAAGGATACTTATTTGTTTTGAATGGCTGGTAACAGAGAAGTCTGATATAATTAAATGATACTGGTCTGCGGTATCAGAAGCAAAAGCAGGTTTCTGTACCTTGTATATTTCTGGATGAAACAATATCATTCACATAGACACTTTCAGATGGTGTAAAGAATGCAAAGACATTTTTTGCTGTACTATAAAAGTGAGTTCCTTCCTAGAACAGTAATAGATATGCAACTGTAAAAAGCCTTTTAAGGACTTGTTTAAAGATATAGTTAATAATTGCCCCTAGATGACAAGAACACTGCTTCATCAAACACTGGATGATGTCTAACTCATGTGACATTTTTTGTGGTTTGCAACACACTACAAGAAAACTCTATTCAGAATGGACGTGCACAGAGACATCTACATACCACACCTCTGTCTAGCGGGAAGATAAATTAAAAAAATGAAAAAAAAAATATTTTTATATACAACAGCAGTTGTTGACTACTTTATTCCAAACAAATATTTTCATAGAGGTTACTATTTTTTCAATCAATAAAATAAATCTGAGAATATTCATACATATACTAACAAATACTGAAAATTATGCCAACAAATCATATGATTACTTTAGAAAGCTGACTCCACTCATAAGCCCACTCCAAATAAACTTACTTTGACAATTTGTTTCTGCAAGTCCATATAAAAGGACAGTTTCTGACTCTGCAAATTACTTTTATAAAATTACCCTGTTTCAGCAAACTGAAAATATGGCCCCAAAGCAAATTCTTCTGGTTTATATTTTTTGTCACTGTCCAGTTTCTACTTAATAATTATTAAAGCCTTTAGTTTTGCTCATATATCTTTTCAGTGAAGTCCAGTCTTCACATCATAGAGTTTTCAGCACTATGCACAAATGAAGTGACTGGATGTCTAAGAAGAAATGCAGCTTCCTGCCTAAAGTGGACACTGGAAATGGAGTAGCAAACTGTGGCCAGTGTACAGTTTTGTCTGCACATGCATTACTCATGGGTAGTCTTTTGTCTGCCAAGAAATATAAAGTCAGTTTTGCAATTCAGATCTCAAAGTTCAGCCAACATTTTTTGATGAATCACATAATTTTGTCTATTAGTATTCATGTTGCATTGCATGTTTCCCTTTTGCTTGCTTGCTGGAACCGCCGCAACTTTCTAGCCCATACATCTCGCCAGGGAAGGGCTAAGCTGTTTTTGTCCAGAATGAGACGAGCGGGGTCTGGTGACTCCTCATCACTTCCAATGATTAAGTAGGTTTTTCCAACCTGCAGCCGTAGGCAGTCACAGGTCAGGTCTTGGTCAGGCACCCACAGAGACTGCTCTCCCCTTCGGAGTGGGATTCTACGCTGCTTATAGATGGACAGTACAGTAATAGAAAACTTCCACCACTCACCAGATCTCTCCATAGCCTTTAGTTGTGCTTGGAGGACTGTGGAGAAAGAATGATATTAAAAAGAAGTTAAAAACATATAACAACAAAGTTATAATGCATTAAACATGGGTCTATTGTTCAAAATGGCTTTCAGTGAGTATCAGTAACTTCACAAAATGGCTTGTATCTCATGTTATATCAGATCCATTTTAGGATGTCTAAGTAAGAGATTAATGCAACAGTTTATGTGTGTTATGAAATGTGTCCATCTAGAAGAAGAATACTTAATAAAGACATTTTAAATCTTGTGTATGCTAATGAGGACAATGTTCCCAAAGCTATAATAATTGGTTGCTAAGATCTTTGATCACCAGGTAATATAGTTCAATAGAAAAAAACAAAGCCACATTAGTTCCCTACCTCCAAAAATAAATAGCTTGTAATCCTTCAGACGTTTCAATCTCAGTAGCTCTGGCATCTTATAGTTATGCACTGACTTTCTATTACTATTTACTGTTGTTATTTTCATTTGTTTAACAGGTAGGTGAACTCATCACATTAGACCATTTATCTACCATGTTCAGAAACACAGACAATACACGCATGTTGACAATTCAAGGAGTAATACAAACATAGATCTGAATTTAGTATAGGGCACAAAATAGAATAACAACAAATGCAAATACATGAAAATAAATTAAAAAATATGCTACAGTTGGATGATTATCCCAAAACATGTAGTCATAAATGTTCAGTAGTACAGGCCCAAATATTGAACCCTTGACAATGTCAATAGGAATCTAGATAGCCTGGTTAATGATGTGATACAGGCAAAAATATCCTTTAATGAAAAAAAGGAATGGCTGTTAACACTTAAGGCCTAAGAAAGATCTAAGTACAATGGACAGTAACCAAGTCTTAAGTTTAGCCTATATCACTGTATTGTTTCCAATAAGGTTGTTTCAGCATCAGAACTTGTAATGGACTGTTTGCTAGAAATCAGAATATATATGATGTGTATCATCACAGTAGGTCCGGCCTATGAATTTCAGTATCCTTTTTTCCAATGGACAAGGTAGTAAAACAGAGAATGTTGATGATGTTACAGGAGTTGTTCTTCTTCTTTCGGCTTTTCCCAGTTAGGGGTCACCACAGCGGAACTCTGGTCCGCTAATGATTGGCAGTAGATTTTTATGGTGCCAAGGTACCAGCTCGACACCCAACCTTCAATGAAGGCATGCCTATTTACGCATGTCTTTTGAATGCCACTCGACCGCGGGGAGGACATGCAGACTCCACACAGAAGGCGCTCCAGCCAAGAATCGAATGGGAGAACCTCTTGCTGTGAGGCAACAATGCTACTGCTGCACCACTGCCACTGCGGTTTGATGATGTTACAGGAGCAGTGAGTCTAAATAAAGAGGACTTCCTTCCATTCATTTTGTACAGTATCTTTAATATGATTTCTGTTAGCAATTTTGGTAATGCAAGGCTAGCATATCTACATAGAATTGAAGACTGAAATAGTATCTTTAGGGGTAGATCTCAAGTACATTTTTAGCTTGACTTTTGACTTCCTCTGTTCTAACAGAATAGAGACTGAAATTTGGATGCATTTGGGAACTATACTGTATGAGTATTACTGTTTGAGCTATATGAATTAAGATTTTTGAAGTTATTACAGAAAAATATTGTCACTAGCTAGGTGTTTGGCAAGTGGCATGAATGAATATGTACTTTTATTATGCTGGTTAAGACATTTCTGAATATTATTCCAGTATTCATTTGTAGCAATGTGGCTATTTATAGTGAAAAAAGATTGTTTATTCTGACTGATAAGTTAGCTGTTTTGCTGCAAATCTCCTCAATTCACTACAACGTGACAGCCTGGGCATCACATAAATATCGTTTAGAGACTGGGCCCTATTCAACCAATGTTTGTGTTTGAGCTTGAGATATCTGAGAAGTAGAAGGATATGTGCCTACCTGATGCTATGAGGTAAATTACGATTACTAAGATGGAAGGAAACTTTTCTAATCCTTGATCAAAGGAAGCTACAGAATCCATGCAATATCAGGAGACATTAACTAGTAATTTTCTGTATAATTCAGTATTATGGGTTCCAGCTACCCCAACGTAAATGGATAATGGAGTCACAGTGATTTTTTATAGATGTATGAGAAGATGCTAACAGTAGTAGCTTAAAGTTCACAAGTAATTATTTAATGTACTGATGTCAAAGGCCTCAGTCTAAAGTACATCTACTGCATAAACATCAGTGCAGGTGAATTATGGCAGTAGTTTAATTAAACCTTTTTAGGTTAAGTGTATCACGTATGAAACATTCTAAAATAAGACCCAGTCTGTGATCATTTCATACGTGGTTATTAAACATAGCAAGCTAAAATTTTTCACTTGTCTTTGATACCCTGCTAGATTTATTAAAGCCTTTTACACTTTTAGGTTTTTTGACTAATTTCTAATATGCATATGCATCATGCAATGCTTGTCTTTTCTTCCTGACATACAAAGACTTACCAAAAGCATAAAATACTGGTAATTTTGAGATCATACTATCATATTACCAAAATGTTGAAAAGTACAATATAAAACCCCTCTGCAGGACCCATGTTAGTTAATGATCCTTGGTCCTCATCCCTTCAAAATCCATGTTAGCTCTTATTCCTGGGACCACAGTCATAGGAGATTTGATATTTTAGACTTTTAGACATTGTAGTTTTCAGTGTTTTGGTCTTTTGATATTATGTTCTCAGGCTTATGTGTCTCTAGATTGTGGGCTTCAAGAATTAGATAGTAAATCCAAATACTGTTATGTTAGGCTACTGTAACATATGCAAATGACCCTTATGAACACCAGGTTTTTCAGCTAATTGGTGATTCTGAATGCCCATGACTTGTTTCATCATTTTAATGGACAATTTCACATCAAAAGCCAAACCCCACTAGCTGTGGATATGCATATTTTGGCCTGGTTATGACCTCATCAGCACAGCACAAGCAAGGCGTTTGACTAAGCATACGAAACACAGGGCTGTTATACCCAGCTGATATCCATTATCATTAGGGTGACTGCAAAATATCCCAAATAAATAATAAATGAGAATAATTGAATAATTAATAAATTATAATAAGTAATAAATACATTAAAAATACAAATAATAAATGATAATGGCAAAACAAGTCATGGGCATTCAGAATCACCAATTAGCTGAAACACCTGGTGTTCATATGGGTCATTTGCATATATCCCATGTGCCTCTGATTCTAGAAGTTTGAGAGATCACTCATTGGAAGTTCCAGCTTGCCTGGAGTTTTCATTTAGTTTTTACTGATTGTTTTTTGTGTGCCCTTCTCACTCAGTGCTGCTGTAAAATATATACTTATTGGAATAACTCATCTATTCTTTCTCTTCTTTCTTTACCTATCTCACCTGTGTTGACCCTGTCATTGGTTTATATCTCACTATTAATCTATGATACAAACATTCTTGGTGATCAGAGACTGTTATGGGATAAATCCTAGAACCTACTGATGAAGACCAGCTTTGAGAGAAGTTGCTGAGTTAAAGAAAGATGCCTTCCATATACTGCTAGTGGTTGGATAATAGTATTTAAATTATAAATACCAGCAAGCCAGGAAGGCAGCAACTTCTACAGTTGCCAAAGCAAAGTGCTGAGTGTGGGAGTAGTTTTGTGATGACTTTCTGGGTGGCATTATAAAGGTTCTGACAAAGTATCTGATTACATAGGGAAAAATAAGAATGGAAATACCCCAGCTATTATTAGCAAGGTTGAAAAGCCATGTATCTTAACTGTTTTTTTTTTTTTTTTTTTTTTTTTTTTTTTTAGGTGGAAGAAACACTTAGAGCAACTCATAAATCCAGTAGGATCTGCACATATTGGAAGAGGCTGTGTAATAAGCATTTGGTGGGATTAGATCCAACTGTGTATATGAGGTCAGTACAGACGTATATGACATCCAGCCTAATGATGAACACTGCATATTGTTGGAGTTTTTTACTTAATATTCCTTTTTAGTTTTGTGCATAACCCTCCTGGGAAGGCAATTTGGAATATCAGTTCCATTTATCAGAAGGGGGGCAGGAGGGTATTTATAAATTATGGTAATAAATGGGGCCCAGAGTTATTGCTATATGCCATCCATGTGCCTGTATTTGAGAAGTGAAAGTCATGTCCACATTTTGAATGTTGTGTTAAAAACATTCACTGTAGACATAGAACTTGAGATCACTAGACTTTGTGGTCTTCGACATTTGGATGTTTTTCTATTAATTTCTCAGGATTATGGGCTTCAAGACTGTGGGGTTCAGGATTGTGATATTCCTGTTTGTGATCTTTAGGCAGGTAGTTTGAAGAGGCCAACAAGACCTTAAAAGAATGCAGTTTGAGGACATAAGGGTTTCATCTTTGTTGTTCACAGATGATGTCTTCTTAGCCTTTAGTCACTGTTTTCTCCAGCCCTGAATTGGGTCACTGCAGTGCAGTAAGGGGCTGGGATGAAAATGAGCATTTCCATAGCAGAAGTCCCTAATAGTTGTCTGCAAATGAAGAATGAGTGGAATGGATACCTCAACCAGAGATGTTTAAGCATTTTTGTATTGTTTTTGACTGAAGGCAAAGGGGACTGGATCGTGAACAGCAGACGTGTGAAGCAGAATCAATATTATAGTCATTGTAACAAACTTGATAGTGGAGACAGAACTAAGTCATGGCTCAGAAATACAAATTTACTAATCGGTCTATGTCAACATCCTCAGGCACAATTGTAAACTTGGGTAAAGATGAAAAAGGTGAAAACACAGATACAAGCAGTTCAAATGAGGAACTTCCACATGGTAACTGGCCTCAGTCTCTATAACAAAATAAGGAATTTGGCAATTCAGAAGGAACTGAAAGTGGAGCCAACTGCTTCTTCAGGGAGAGGTAGTTTGTGAATTTTGTAAGTATCATATAGGTGTTTTAGGTATAGCCCACTGAAAGGAGAACCTTTGTCAGTCTGAGGGAAAGACTGAAAGGATTATACCTCAAAGCCTGCTTAAGAACACTTGGGGATACCAAAGAATAATCTGGTTATTGATGCTGGGAATAGTGAGTATACAAAAGCACTGCTTAGCTTGCTGCCACTATAAATATCACAAGCATAAGTGGTTAATAAAATGGATGGCTGGATGGATGGATGGATGGATGGATGGATGGATGGATGGATGGATGGATGGATGGATGGATGGATAGATGGATGGATGGATGGGTGGATGGGTGGATGGGGGAATGCATGGATAGATGGACAGACGGCTACCTGGCTATCAGAAACAAGCACCTTTTTATTTCCACTGATGCCCCAACTTGCCTGCCACTTGACTTTTTGTGTCCTAACAAACTTTACTACATCCAGTATCTCTATTCTTGCTGAGATCATAACTGTTTATAGAAATTTCAGGTATATCGTCATTGTGAGATGATACTTGATAGAGTTTATTACTGTTACAGTATAGGTACCAGGGTTTACTGCATGCTGAGTAGAGGTATTTAAACTTTAACTCAGTTAAACAGCTCTTGAAAATAAGGTAATTTAAAAAGATTGCATACTATATGGTAAACTGACATATTACTCTGTGACAGGTCAGCTTTTAGTTTTGTAACTATGCTTTTAATGTTTCAGATTTAGTTTTATTTTGCATAGATTTGACAGTAGGAATGGTAGAGCATGTCTGAATACTTGTGTTATGTCACAACATTTTGTTGTTCTATGATATGCAGTATTCAGGGTATTTTCTGCTTCACAAATCTAATTAAAAGTTGAACAAGTTGGAAAAAAAAGTACCCAGGTTGTAGGAAAGATGGGAGACAGAGAAATATTTCAATGAGGCTGGCAGGAGTGTAAAATAGTCATCTAATGGTCAGTGTGAAGAACATAGATTATGGTGGGGTAATCTGTTTGTTCAAAGGTATTGAGGAAGAAAGTATGTGGAGGCATGTAGAGGGGCAGAGGAGAGCAGGGTAGTGGGGAAAGTAGCAGCAGGGGTTAGATAAAGGGTAAGAGGGGGGTGGATGATGCACATACGGCTGACAATTTAGGGAAGTTTGAGGTCTTAGTGAGAATACTGAGGCAATTTCTTAGGGATAAGAACTCAATGAAAGGTATTAGAAAATTTAGGCAAGTGAGTAACCAAAAGAAGATGACAGGAAGAGGGCA
The DNA here is from genome assembly GCF_019279795.1 of Protopterus annectens. NCBI lineage: Eukaryota > Metazoa > Chordata > Ceratodontiformes > Protopteridae > Protopterus > Protopterus annectens. The sequence goes on from NC_056726.1 coordinate 1,262,362,743, forward strand.
AATTCAATGGGAAATTTGGAGTTTCTAAACGAGAAATGGGGAGTTAGACGCCAAAAGTGGAAAATGAATTACTGAATACACAGTTGAAGTTCTTGTCAAGAATAATTCTATGCATGAATAATTAATGGAGTCGGAAAATGGAATTTAGAAATTTTGTTTTCTGTGGAGACAGTGCCAGGTAAGGTCATTAGAATAATGGGTTAAGGCTTATTAACCTAACCATTGAGGAGAAGAACAAAAATACCCATACGTGATTTCATTGGTGGGCACAACTGCTATGCAAGAGAATCTGTGAATGCGGTAGAGAAGAAGGTATTAGAGTATGAAAACATTTACAGTAGCACAGAAATATCCGAAAGTTTAACAGAGATGCTGACAGTTCTGGATGTAGATAGAGTTACAAGAATGAGGAAAGGGGACTTTAAAGAGTAATCAAAAGACTGGAAAGGAGCACAATGATTCTGGGTGACAAGGGACTAGATGAATATAATACTTGGTGATAAAGAAATGCATGTATACCTAACAAATGTCCCTTTTTGTTAGGGGTATGTTTAATTTTGGCTCAAACTTTTGACTTCATCTAGCCAGTGCTGTGGCATAGAGGGCTCTAACTAAAGCCCAGGTGACCTGGGTTTGATTAGCAGCTCATGCATTTCAGGTACTGGCAGGGAGGGATGAATGTGCTCCTCACAGAGGGAGGGTATTTATCTAATTGTCCATGGGGAGTCATGGTCAATAAAGGGAGTAGCCTTTGGATGTAACAGGTGAACATAAGGGAGGGAAGGGAAATCATCAGGTAGGCTGTCGTATGTCCTATGTTATGATTCAAGATGCACAGGTGGGGTAGTTTGTTTACATGCTTTATTATATAGAAATGCATCAGGATGGATAGCAGCAACATAAAATATAATTGAACTGATTAATTGACAGACTAACACATATATGCATTCTTACATCTCAACAGCTCTCTACAAAATGTCAGTGTAGCTCGCACGTGCTCAGTATTTATACACAAACAAGCACATGGAAACTTTCTTAAAGGCATACATACATGCTGATCTGCATAATCCCTCTTTAATGAATTGTCCACAATAAAATGACATTTGAAAAAGATGTGCAATTATATAGACACTAAGAAATAAACACAAGGTTCATGTCCAAGCTGCCGTGTATCTGGAACATAGTCAGGAAATTCGACCTGATCTAGTGATATAGCAATTAAGACTGGGTTTAGCAACAGGGACAGTCATTGGTGAACAATCTGTTTCAGGAGGTTCGGGAATCCTCTCAGGAACAGGGATATTTGCTGGACCATCCTCTAGAACTGGAACACTGGATAACTCACTCTGAGATCTAGAGTTTTTTCACAGGAAAGATGCTGCAACACAGGCTCAGACACCAGAACCAAATGTTTCAGATTCCATTCTACTCCTTGTGATTCCACAATGTACGATCTCAGCTCTGGATATACACTTTTCACAACTCCACTCTGATCAAAACCTTTGGATGTCTGCATCCCCACTATCCCCCCTTCTCGTAATGCATTGAGCAGTTTGCTGGACTTATCATAAAAGGACTTTGTGGACAAATGCCTTTTCGTGAGTTAAGCTCTCACTTCTTTGTTGTTCATAGCACAGGGAACCAATTAATTGCTACTGATTGGAAGTGTGGTTCTGGTTTGTTGCGACAAAAGCCTTTGTGCAGGTGAACCAAGATGTTTATCACAAGGAACATTTCTGAGATTCAGAAGATTCATAAAAACATCACTATTATCTCGTTTTGACTTCTCTAATAACTGTTTCGCACTTTGAACTGCAGGTTCTGCCAAACCATTTGACTGCAGGTACTCAAGGCTAGTCATAACATGAGTAAAATCCCATTCTTCAGCAAATCTCTTGAACTGCTGGCTTATAAACTGTGTACCATTGTCAGAAATTACTTTGTGTGTACTACCATGGACTGCAAAATGACACTTTAACTTAGTATTGACAGTACTGGATGCTAAGTTAGGAAGTAGGTCAATTTTCAACAAATTTGAGTAAGAGTCTACTAACACCAAGTAATGTTGACCATTCCATTCAAAAATGTCTGTAGCTACTGTCGACCTAGGTAGTTCAGAAATCTGGTTTAGCTGAAGTGGTTCTTTCTGTTGATGTGGCTTAGTACTACTACATACAGAACAAGATGAAAGTACTATCTCCTTTGACATAGAAGGCCAAAATACTAGTCCTCTTGCCCTTCTTTTGGTAGAATTAGTTCCTGGGTGGCCACAGTGCAAAATGGTAATATACTCTTGTTGCAAAGATTTTGGAACAATCACTTTTGGACCTTTCATGATGATACCATTGTCAAACAAAAGCGCATCCCCAAGAACTAAAAAGTGTATGTTATTAACAATTACAACTACCATCCCAGTGAGCAATAGCTAGCAGCCTACCACGAAGTTCATTCCCCCTTTACTTTCTAGGATTCCTCCCATTCTCCCCTGTGCCCTTGGTCTATCCTTGTACTTACCTGTTTTGGCCACTAGGTGGCACTGTCCTCCAGTCTGCAGTTAGTATACATTCACAATACTGCAACTCTTCCTCTTAACCCAGCTCTGCCCTGTTTAAGCCCTGTAAATTCAGATATTTTTGTTCCATTGCCCTGCTTCAGCTTCTAGCATGGAATAATCCTCCCTTCATTAAAATTTTCTTACATTATACCTATCCTGTACTCTCTCAACTCAGAACTGTTTTCTGCCTCACTAATAACTTTCTGCTGACTTTTTTTCTCCTACCCCCAAATCTCACCCACCCCCAATGTATCTACATTTATCTTACATTTTTCCACACCCCCAAATCCATCATCCAATAAATACACCTCTCTCCATCTCTCCTCCTCTTCCCATCATCCAGTAACAACACTTCTCTCTATTCTCCTCCTCATTGCCCCTCCTCCCGCCATCTCCCCTCCTCTTCCCATCATCCAATAACAACACTTCCCTCTATTCTCCTCCTCATTGCCTCTCCTCCTCACACCTACACCATTTAATCTAAACACTCTATATCACGCCATCTGTCCAATGTCACACCACCTTTTTTTTTCTTTCTTACACTCTAACTCAAGTCTTATCTACTTCACTCCTCACAGACATTCCTCCCTTACAACTTTTTACCTTTATAATACCAAATCCCAACATGTCCTTCTTAATCATCTCAACTCTCTGAGTCAACATCTGCCTCCTCTTACTCCTAATCCCACTGTGTTATGCCACCTCATATTCCTCCAACCAACCTCCAGTTTTAACTACCTCTCAAACCTCTACACTAACCCTTCTGCACCCACTGTCTAATTCTTACTTCTACCTTATCTTGCCCTCCCTACTTCAACCAAATCCTCTGCACCTATTCTTTCCAAAAAATCTTCCACACTACATCTAAGTTACCTACCCCTAAGCCTATTCTAGACCAACCCAAATTCTTAAAACACAAATCCAAACTTGCAAAAATTACTTCTTTCAGCAACCTATTTTTAGCTGGAGACATCCAACCCAACCCTGGACCTCAGCCACTCATAATCAACATCAACCCTCCACCTCCCTCTTCTACTCCTTCCCCCTACAATACTCTTAAATTCTTCACAATTAATGCCCAGAGTCTCAATAATAGAATACACCAATTCCAAGCATGGCTAAGCCACTACCAACCGAACATCATAGCCATCTCCGAAACCTGGCTCAAACCCCACATCTCTGATTTTGAAATCCTACCCCCTGGATTTCACACTCTCAGATGTGACCGCTTAAATAGAAAAGGTGGTAGTACAGCTTTAATATACTCTAATTTTCTCACCTTAATTCCCCTTCCAAATCCTATTCCCCAATTCCTCAACACAGAATTAACAGCCGGTCTATTAAAAATAAATAATCACAAACACATCTGTGTCATTGCCTTATACATCTCACCCGGTAACAACACCACTATCCTTGAAGATATACTCCTATGGGCCTCAACAGAAATACACTATGAAACTTACATACTAGGCGATGTAAACATCGACTGGAATAAAATCAACAGCCCCTTACCTTCCCTATCCATTAACCTCTATAATTTTACTCAAGTAATCCTCTCCATCACCAGATCCAATAAAACAAATCCCCCAGGATCCATTCTTGACTGGATCTTAGTCACCCATCCTAACAAAATCACCAATTCTGGCACTTTCACTGACACCATTAGTGACCACCTCCCAGCTTTTATTCACAGGGCAACCACCTCTACCCCTCATCAGCATCAATACATTCTTACATGCAACCTCAGCAAATTTGACCCCAAAACTTTCTCCAATATTTTCAAAGAAATGAATTGGAACATACTCAAAACCCTCCCACTTGACAAAGCCACTAAGACACAAAAGGATAAAAACTATTACATCTCCCTGGCTATCTAAAGAAACAAAACAAACTATGCATCAAAGAAATAAATTCTGGAAGCTTTTCCAAAAGAATAAACTGCCTGAAACCCATCTCCAGTACACAAGGCTCTGTAACCTTGAAAAAAGCAAATCACCAATGACAAAAAATCTTATTATATAAAGCTCCACTCCAACCATGCCAAAAACCCAAAGAAATTCTGGAACTCTATAAACTCACTTCTTAACCCAGGCTCCAAAAATAACCCCTGCCCTGACCCAAGTAAATCTGACCTCGAATTAGCATCACAATTTAACTCATTTTTCATAGACTCTATATCTAACCTGACCAAGACTTTTCCCAACAATAACTCTTCCCACCAACTTCCTAGTTCTAAATTCCCCAATAACTCTCCTCCTATGTTCGAGCTCAAACCTGTCCCCACTACTCTCATAAAAAGACTCCTATCCAAACTCAAACCCTCCTCCAATGCACCCGATAACATTCCCTCTTCCTTCCTACAAATGCCTGCTGATGGAATAGCATTCCCAATTAGCACCCTAATCAATAGATCCATAAAGGAATCCTACATCCCCAAACTTTGGCATTCCACCTTTATTATTCCTCTCCACAAGGGAGGCAAAAACACAGATATCTCAAATTTCCACCCCATTGCACTACTCTCACCTATCTCCAAAATACTGGAAAAATGTATTAATCTCCAACTCATGCCGTTTCTTACCTAAAACCAACTCCTTACCCATACCCAACATGGCTTCTGCCCTGGGCATAGCACTATGACCGCATTACTTTCCTTCCTAGAAACTGTCAATCAAGCCCGAGACTCCGGACACTTAGTATCTACAGTACTCCTAGATCTCTCTAAAGCTTTCAATACTGTTTCCCACAAGCATCTTCTCTGTCATCTCTCAAACCTTAATCTCTCCCAAAACACTCTAGCATGGTTCTCTAGTTACCTGTCTGATAGGACTCAGGCTGTCAAATGGAATAAAGCCACCTCTCCTTTCTTACCAACACCAACTGGCGTCCCTCAGGGCTCTATCCTCGGACCTATGCTATTTAACATCTTTATCAATAATTTCCACTCCGCTATTCCTAACACAAAATCATTCAATATACTGATGACTCAACCTTAGTCTGCTCTGCCTCTAACCTCTCCGAACTGCTAACTAAAACCCAAATCGCCTTCTCAACTACTGAGACCTGGATGCACCAAATTCACCTCTCTCTCAATGCAAACAAATTTAAAATAATCCTATTTCCTCCCTCAACATTTTTCTCAACGACAAAAATTCCTTCCAAATTCTCAGCCTAACCAACTCCCCCATCGAAGTGGTCCCCTTCGCCAAACTCCTAGGTGTTACAAGAGATGAACACCTCAGGTTCGACATCCATATTCAACAAAACATATAAAAACCCACCAAAAGTTAGGGATGCTATATAGGAACAATTGCTTCCTTTCCTCCTCCACTAGGCATACCCTGGCCACTACTTATCTTCTGCCTTCCCTATTGTACAGAGCCCCTCTACTAACAAACCTGACATCTTCCATCACATCTAAACTTGAAATCTGCTACAATAAAATCTCCAGATTTGCCACCAAAGCCAAAAATTCTACCCATCACTGCCTCTCCCCCCAATCTCTGAACTGGCTAGAATTCCCAAACCACCTAGACTACCTCCAACTTACCACTGCACACAGACTCCTATTCTACCCAACAAAATGACCAGCTCTGACAAACATTCGTCTACCCTACACCCCTAATAAAACCCTAAAATCAGAAAATCAAAATGTAATAATGATCCATAAACCGGAGGGTGGCCTAATGGTTAAGGTGTTTGCCTTACAAACACAAGGTGCAGGGTTTGAGTCTCACAAGGGATAATTGGCTAAGCTTAAAATGGCTCGCAAGGGCAGTTAGCTTAGTATGAACCTATGAACCTAAAAGACCTGCCGGCCAACTTCTTCTTTCTTACTCCCTAGGCAGGAAATGAAATACTCTCCCCATTTCACACTGAGCTTATCAAAGGAAGGACACTGAGAAAACTCTGAGCTATAATATATAACATTAAGTATCCTGTTTTTTTGTTTATTTTGTTCTTTATTTCTTTGTTATTTATAGCACTTTGTGTACTGTGTATTTTTCTAGCTAGTTTCACTGTGTGAGAGGTATTAACTGGAAATTGTCCACTTTTATTAAGCATCTGTTGGGTTGTTTGTTTCTGATAACTTGTTGCAGTTAAACTATTTTTCTAGAGGCTCCTTTAGCTGTTTAAAACTTTCATTTAAAGGCTCACTGTTGCTTTTCAGCTGTGAGAAACATTTCTGCAGTTTGTTCTAAGTAGTGGGGATATTTGTAGCATTTCCATATTCAGGCTTGTATTTGGGCCTAGTGTTTGTGGAGGCTGTGTGTCTGAGCACATATTCAGGGACATCTTGGTTTAGCCAAAGCCATCAGGCATTTCAGTGAGAGAGAATTGTTTGAGGTCATTGGCTGACTGAGGTCACCTGGACTACAGCTTAGACTAAGCACCTCACTGGTTCTTTTGAGATTTCTTTCTTAAAAGCTGTCTCAGGTTTCAACTTTCTGTTACCTAAGAAGTACAGTTGTGAGTGTTCTGCCATTTCACACTGAGCTTATCGAAGGAAGGACACTGAGGAAACTCGGAGCTATAATATATAACATTAAGTATCCTGCTTTTTGTTTATTTTGTTCTTTATTTCTTTGTTATTTATAGCACTTTGTGTACTGTATATTTTTCTACCTAGTTTCACTGTGTGTGAGGTATTAACTGGAAATTATCTACTTTTATTAAGCATCTGTTGGGTTGTTTGTTTCTGATAACTTGTTGCAGTTAAACTCTTTTTCTAGAGGGTCCTTTAGCTGTTTAAAACTTTCATTTAAATGCTCACTGCTGCTTTTCAGCTGTGAGAAACATTTCTGCAGTTTGTTCTAAGTAGTGGGGATATTTGTAGCATTTCCATATTCAGGCTTGTATTTGGGCCTAGTGTTTGTGGAGGCTGTGTGTCTGAGCACATATTCTGGGACATCTTGGTTTAGCCAAAGCCATCAGGCATTTCAGTGAGAGAGAATTGTTTGAGGTCATTGGCTGACTGAGGTCACCTGGACTATAGCTTAGAGAAAAGCATGGTATGAGGTATAACCTGGTAGTTTGTTTCCCACACTCCCTCCCTGTTGGTATAGTGTTTTTATAGTTGGTGGCTTTGCAGTTGCCCACCCCTAGTGTAAATTTGATCTGGGACCCTCCTCCCAGTCTAGTGTCATTACCTCATTCTACCCAGTACAGGGAGAACATTTGAGAAGGCCAATCAGCTTAGTTTCTGCTACTCCTTTCTCTCTTTCCTTTCTCTCTTTCCACTTAAAAAAAATATATATATATCTGCTTTTACTGTATTTGTGTTTCTTCCTACTTTATTTTGCTTTTGCGTCATCTTAAAAGTACTCAATTGTATTTATTACTGCTTGGTGTAACTCATTCTAAGCCTTTTAGTTTAAGCACTTGGGCTTCAGACCAGTTGTTTTACATTAAGAAGGTTTGTGGTCTGCACTGTAGTGGCAGAACAAGTAGCTTACATCCTTCTAAGTTGGGAACTGCTGATTGAGGGCTCAGTGTCTGTTATTCTAAAAGTGTATTAATTCTGGTTTAAGCACTTGGGCTTCAGGCCAGTTATTTTACATTAAGAGGGTTCGTGGTCTACACTCTTGTGGGAGGAGAGGCTGGACTCTGCCCTTCTGAGCTGGGAATTTCTGGTTAAAGGCTTATAGTGCCTGCATATTTGAACTGCTTCTTACTGAAATTGGTACACCTTGTTTGCTGTAGCATAGACTAGATCCAGGCCTGCTGAATCTAGCTTTGTTTGTATAACTTGGGCACTAATCCAGGCATTCTTTAAAGTATTCAATTGTATTTATTACTGCTTGGTAGTAACTTGATTAAAGTGTAGCTATCATTCTAAGTCTTTTGGATTAAGCACTTGGGCTTCAGACCAGTTGTTTTACATTAGGAAGGTTTGTGGCCTGCACTGTGGTGGCAGGACAGGTAGCTTACATCATTCTAAGTTGGGAACTGCTGATTGAGGGCTCAGTGTCTGTTATTCTAAAAGTGTATTAGTTCTGGTTTAAGCACTTGGGCTACAGGCCAGTTATTTTACATTAAGAAGGTTCGTGGTCTGCACTCATGTGGGAGGAGAGGCTGGACTCTGCCCTTCTCAGCTGGGAATTTTTGGTTAAAGGCTTATAGTGCCTGCATATTTGAACTGTTTCTTACTGAAATTGGTACACCTTGTTTGCTGTAGCATAGACTAGATCCAGGCCTGCTGAATCTAGCTTTGTTTGTATGCTTGTTATTTCCGTGAAACGCTAATTCCACCTAAAACGCGGCTTCTCAGCGCTTCTGTGGATCCCTAGTGATATCTGCATTGCTTACTGTACTTATTTCCTTGTTTCACTTGAAAGAAAGTTACTGTTTGTCATTTTTGCATTTAAGTTACCTGTAACACATTGCATTTAAGTTACCTGGCACTTGCTCACTAAGTCAGCACTAAAAAATGAAAAGCACTACACCATCACAAACTCCCCTTGAATGCCTTGTTCCCCATTGGCCCTTTTTGTCAATTATAAAGGAATTCCCAATACTATTCTAGCATGTCCAAAGGTCAGTTGTCTATCTCCTCTCCGGTCCAGCTGGTGAATCTGGGAATCTTGAGGCAATGTTACAACTGCCTCATGTACACAGACAACCCTCTCCTCCTCCCAACAAATTCCAACACATGTGAGAGATGCAACCATATAGCCAAACTGGAGGCTAAGCTCTCTCAACTCAGTACTGGCCTAACCAGTCAGGAGGAGAAGGAAACCACACTCACTACAAATCCAGTCTCACATAGACCTACCACGACAGCAAACCAAACACATAAACACACAAAAACATACTCGGAGGCTCTAAATAAAAACCTGCCTAAGCAGCAGAAACCTCCAAAGCAGACACCCAAGCATCCTCTACCCCAAAACAAAACACGTGCAACACATAGATCACAACGCCAGTGTGCTGAACAGTCACAGCCTTTAAGGCTAAACAACACACCTGATACACTTGTAATAGGTGACTCTATCGTCAGGCACACTGACATCCCGCTCACCAGGCTGAACAAGGAGAAGGTCACGGTGAGCTGCCTGTAGGGCGCTAGGATCCACCACATAACACACACACTCAGGTCACTCCAAGGCAAGTACAAATATGACTCAGTCATTGTCCATGCTGGTGTAAATGACCTGAGACGTACCTCCCTGGACTACATGAAAAGAGACATAGAGGAGATCTCTGAGCATGTAGCCCAGGCCGGTATGATGCTGACCTTGAGTAGCATCTTAGCCTCACCAAGAATGATGCCACAATATGAAGACAGGATGATCAATTTCAACAACTGGCTTAAGTATTGGTGACATTCAAAGGGGATCCAATGCCTGTCAGCCCGGGATGACATGCTCGACAAGCCAAGATGCTTCGCTATGGACGGCTTGCACCTGTCACCCCTGGGCTTTCGGATATTGGCAAAGGCTCTTGCTATCCCCATAGTGCCTTTTTTAGGCAAGGCTCAAAAGACAAACCCACCTCCATAGGTATCACAAGGGATAAGAAACTAAGAGTAATGCTACTCAACGCCAGAAGTCAAAACTTCAAGATGCACGCACTCGAAACTCTCCTTAGCATGGAGAACATCAATATCTGTGCAGTAACAGAAACCTGGTTCAAGGCTCCCGAGAGCACCCCAGCGCTACCAGGTTATACCTCATACCATGCTTTTCGGCCCCAAAACTTGGACCGAACCACAAAAGGAGGGGGAATATCAATATTCGTCAAAGATACCCACACCTCCAGGTTGGTGGCACAGCACGAAGCATCAGAGACTATCCATGTGCAACTAACAGTGGGTAAAACTGCCTTCCAGTTTATAGCCTGCTACAGACCACCCTCCCAAGCCCAGGAACCCCACTCTGCCTTCCTGAGAACACTGAAAAATATGAAGGTCTCTCCAAACACCATTATATTGGGCAACTTCAACTACCCAAACATAGACTGGGAGCATTACTCTAGCTCCAACACCCTAGCCCAAAGGTTCCTAGAATTTATAAACTCAAATGCTATGGAACAACTTGTTACCACTCCCACAAGATGAGAAAACATACTGGACCTGATCATCACCAACATGGGGACACTATGCTCCAGACCAGAAGTGTATCCCTCACTGGTAAGATCAGACCATAAACTAATCTCACTGGATATTCATATCCCGACCCCACCCCCTGCCCAGAAAACCACAGTGAAAAACTTCTCTAAAGCAAATTTCACACTCCTCAGAACCCAGGTGGAATCCTTCAAAGCCCCCGGGCCTGTGGAAAATATGGCCCAGACCACAGAATCCTTTATAAACGCATTCTATGAACACCTTCAGGAATGCATGGATCATGCAATCCCAAATAAAACCAAGACCCAATCCTCCAAAGGCAGACGTCCTGTCTGGTGGACCCCAGCCATAAACAAGCTATACAATAGAAGGAGGAAGCTACTACATGATAGAGCAAAATCCAAAAAGGGAAGGCATCTCTGATCAGTATTAGCAAAAAACTACGGGCACTCATAAAATCGTCTAAGGCCAGCTTCGAGAGAAAAATCACACAGGACACTAAGGATAATCACAAGGCTTTCTTTAGTTATGTTAGGAACCTGGGTGGGAATTCCCAGATATGCTCAGAATTAGTCCAAAATGACAAAAAATACATTGAACCCACGGACATTGCCAACCTCCTAGCTGACAGGTTCAGTGCAAACTCCCCCCCCCCCACCAAAAAGGTGAATACCTATCCCAGCAGAGTGCCGACCCCCTGACATCTCAGATGCTCAGGTAATAGCCGCCCTCTCCAAAGCAAAAAACACAGCATCAATGGGACCAGACGGTGTCCCGGGCTGCATCCTACATGAACTCCAAGAAGAGCTAAACCCAAAAATAAAACTACTGTTCAATCTCAGCCTTACTACAGGATATGTACCCAAAGAGTGGTGTACAGCAACAATGGTCCCTCTCCACAAAGGTGGTGCCTCAACGGATCCTGGAAACTATTGCCCCATAAGCCTGACTAGCTTGGTCTGCAAAGCTATGGAAAGAATCATCATGGACCTCATAAATAAAGATATTGGGGTCCTACAGACACTGGATCCTACCCAGTTCGGCTTTGCTAAGGGCAGATCCTGCCTCTTAAACCTGGTCAATTTCTTTGAAACAGTCACCAAGGCCATCGATGAGGGGAAGGTGGTCCACACAGCCTACATGGACCTCGCAAAAGCCTTCGACACAATACCCCACTTGGGCATTATAGATAATCTCACCAGCTTAAATATAAACCCCTATGTCACTAGATGGGTTGCAAACTGGCTCAAGGACAGAACCCACATGGTTAAAATTGCTGGAGCCATGTCAGACTCCAAACCAGTTACAAGTGGCGTCCCACAAGGCTCAGTCCTGGGACCTCTCTTGTTCGGTATATATTTCTCGGAGGTACAGGCAAATACAGAAGGACTGTGGCTGACCAAGTTCGCAGATGACTGCAAACTGGGCGCCATAATCGACTCTCCAGCTGACACAAGCATCCTCCAAAAGGGCCTCATAGAAACAGACAACTGGTGCCAGAGCCATGGCCTCAAGCTAAATGCCAAAAAGTGTATAGTCATCCCCTTTGGCAAAAACAAAGTGCCCACAAATTACCACATATGTGGTAATCCATTAAGTACAGAAGAAGTAATTAGGGACCTGGGGACTCAAGTTGATAGCAATCTCTCATTTGACAGCCACGTGGCCAAAGTGGTTAGAAAAACATTTTATATAGCCCACGTAACCATGAAGGGATTCACATCTAGATCATGGGAGGTCATTGCACCTCTTTACTCATCCCTCATCAGGCCCATAATTGAGTATAATGCCCCTTTTGGGATGTACCTTACCAGACACCTGCAGCAACTGGAAAGACCCCAAAAGTACCTCACCAAGAGGATCAAAGGGCTCAAACAGATGCCATATGCTGCCCGGTTAAAGAAACTCCAGCTCTCCTCAGTGGCATACCGCCTGCTCAGAGGCGATCTGAGCCTGATGTATAAAGCCATGTCCAACCCGGAATTAATGGACATGCTGCACCTCAGAAAATCCAAATCCCATCGAGATACGCGCTCGAGAGACTTGAACCTCAGCACTGAAATAAATAGGACATGCTGGAGGGACAGATTCATAACCCAGGGGCTCCCTTCACTCTTGAATAAAATCCCAGTCCAGGTTAGGCAAAGTCCCTCATTGACTCTCTTCAAGAGGAATCTTGATGAGTGGATGGGAGATCGTAGGTTTACCCCGGGTATCACTTCTGTGTCACTGTTAGACAGAGGCACAGTATACTAACCTCGAAAAAGGGCATAGCAAAATTAATTTAAAATGGGTGGCGAAAGCCAAACACACTCTGGCTAGGCTTATAAATGCCCTAGGGCAGATAGCCTCATATAAACCTATGAACCTATGAACCTATGAACACTAAGAACCCTGCCTAACAGAGAGAACTTTAAATCACAGCTATTCACCTACCTGTCCTCCAAACGGAAATGTATGTGCTTTCACCCTACCTAATTTCTTTGTTAAGCTCTTGGCCCCAGCAGGTTTTCCCCCTGCATTCCTAAACAATATAACTTACTATATCCATTAAAAGCTAATTCCCAAAGACATTAACTATGTAAATATTGTAAATAGCTTCTTATTCTATATGCATGACTGTATGTTAAATGACTCTGTACAAGGAAAGTTTTTCCACAATGGTCTTAATTGTTTATGCTTTGCTTTGAATTAATATATTTGTAACTTGTTCTTAATTGTTACTGTTTTTAAACTTTAATCTGTATTCTTTGTCATGGAGCTTTTCTCCCCGGGCCTCCACTGAAAATGGGCTCTCTGAGCCCAGTGGACTTTCCCGGTAATCAAACTCGAAATAAATAAATAAATAAATCTCTGTAAGGAAAATAAGGTTGCAGGTCTACAGGTAAACAAGATTGCTTTGACAGCCATCCCCAGCTGATAAAGTGGTTGTACTTCTGAAGGATTGGATCTGAGGCTGTGTGACTTCTAAGTTCATCAAGATGGGTGGAAGAAAACTTTCTCACTTCCATGACTTCAAAATCAAGTTTCTTATTTTCATGCTGTTCAGTGGTATTTCTGTGTGATCTGTATAAATTATCAGCAAGATAAAGAAGTTTACCTTTTGTGTAGACAAGACTGACATTATACTTTTGCAGTTTCAACATCATGCGTTGCAATATGGCAGGAGTTGTATACTTTGGCTTTCTCAAAATAGTGACTGGAGGTTGGTGTTCTATTTCAGTCTGGATAGTAGGTCGACCATAAATTATAATCGTGGAACTTTGAACATGAAAACATTATTTCAAAAGCTCTTTCTCTATCTGCACATACTGTATCTCAGTTTGAGTAAGAGTTCTGGACACATAGGCTAGTGGTCTACCCTCTTGAAGAATGACTGCACCATGACCAAATTTCAAAGCATCACAAGAAAGGGTAACTGGTTTATGAACATCATAGTATTTGAGAGCTGTGGACTGGCTATTCTCTGCTTCAGCACATCAAATGCTCTTTGGTGCTGTTCCAACCAGGACCAGGATATATCTTTGCATGTCAGCTTTCTGGGTGGTGCTGAAATGTGTCTTAAGTCTGGAAGGAACTTTCCTAGGTAATTAACCATGCCAAGAAAACATTGTAGTGCTTGACCATTGTCTGGAGCTGGCATCCCAAGAATTGCTGTTTGCTTGGAAGTATCTGGTCATAAGCCTGAACTGGTAAACAGATGACAACATAAGTAACTTCTTGTAGCCTGAATTTGAACTTCTGTGGATTCATCTGAAGATTCACTTCACGTGCTCTTTCCAGAACATTCTTGACTGTCATGCTCGACTTCACCATTACCTACTACTAGAATATCATCTACAATAATAGCACCCAGATATCCAGAGAAAATATGTTCAATGGCATGTTGGAAGACTTCACTGGCAGAATATATCCCAAATGGCATTCTCAAAAATCCATACCTGCCAAAAGGAGTACTGAAAGTGGTGAGCAATGATGATTTTCAATCGAGCAAAATTTGCCAAAATGAACTTTTTGCATCTAAAACAGAAAAAAACAGTGGCACTTGGCATAAGAACAGTGGCTTCTTCCATTGTATGCATTGGATGATGAGGTCTTTTCAGTGATTTGTTCAAATATCTTGGATCAATACATATTCTTATGTCATCTGAGCTTTTCTTATGAGCTACTACCATGGAAGACACCCATTTAGCAGGTTCATCATCTGGACAAATCACACCTTGCTGCACCATTTTATCTAGCTCAGCCTTGACTCTGTTCTGCAAAGCTACTAGAACTTTTCTGGCTGGCCTGACAACTGGGCTGACTTCAGGGTCTAACTTCATGCAGTACAGAACTAGGAGTTTGCCTAATTTGTCTTTGAAAAGATCAGCATAGGTAGAGAAAATAGACTGGGTGAAATTAGAACAGTGGTCTTTTAAGCTTACATGGTGGACTTTCTTATTAAATGAAAGTAATCCCATTTTCAAACCATCTCTGAAGCCTAATAATGACTGAATATGCCTTTTGACTACGTAAAATTGCAAGTCATAGCTGTTCTCAGCAGAGTAACATGAAAGCACTACTGAACCTTCAATATGAATTTCTTTACCACCATAAGCAACAAGCTTCAAACACTGCCAAATCAAGCTTATCTCCAGCATATACTCTAGAAAATGTTTCTGCTGACATAACATTGAACTTTGAACCTGAGTCAACTTTGAGCTCTGTGGGTCTCCCATTAATCTGAACAGTACAAAATATTTCATTTTTGCTCATAAATCTACTGCATTGACTGTTTCATTAAGCACTGATACATCATCAACATAAAAAGTAGGGTCACAGCTTTCTAATTGATCAACTTGTTTCTTTGAATGTTCTCTTTTGATAAAAGAATGAGCCTCTTTTAATTTACAAAATCTTTGGAAATGATTAAACTTTTTTCATCTGTGGCATTGCTGACCAAAAGCTAAGCACTTTTCTCTTTTAGACACATGATTTCCACCACAATTATGACAGTTGACTATGAGGCTAGGTGAGGGCACATGCTGTGAGTTTGCTGACTCACCCTTGTGCTTCACTGAGACTTTGTGTACTCTAGAATTTTCTAAAAAGCTATGGGGTTTCCCAGGGACTGTTACAGGATTCACATTTGCTGCCATGTGCTTGGGCCTGTTTCTCTTGACCACGTGCTGCATACTATCAACATTAGCTTTAGAAGATACTGGAAGCATGCATTTCTCATTTGTAAGCACGTTTGTGTGCTTTTCTGTGAGGTCATGTATCTGACAAATCTTCATGGCCTTATTCAAAGTTAAATCACTGTCACAAAGCAAAATCTTTCTCACAGCATCATCTTTAGTACCACACACAAGTCTGTCTTTTATCAACTCATCCCTTAAATCACCAAATATGCACATTTTAGCTTTGTTACTCAAGTCAGTTATATATGCTGTAAAAGTTTCCCCAGGCTTTTGATCCCTTGTGTAAAATATGTGCCTTTCTATCATAACATTTGTTTGGGGGTTACACATTTCTCTAAATTTACATTTTAAGCACTTGGGGTCTTCCCTTTATTCAGCCGGTACCACTATATGGCGGGGTCTTCCCCCTCCCCTGCAAACACAGCAGGTGCATACACAAATGAACGTTCTCTTTCATTGGCCTGTGAACCAGCTAAATTAAGCAGAATAAATCCCTTTGTACATGCATCTTCGTCAGAAAATGCTGCTTGTATGAAAACATTATAATCTTGTTCAAACACTCTCCAGTTCTCTGCAATATTATTATCAAATACAAATGGACCAGGTTTTCAAAATCCTTCTGTTATGCCAACAAATTATGCTTAAACACACTGCAAATATGGCCCTTGTAATAATGTATGAACAAGCACACACACCAGGTACTTGTAATAACATTCAAATGCACAAGCAACTCGTCGAAATACTGTACTCTGTGAAATATGCTTTGAAATGGCTGTATTTTGTGAAATAACTGTACTGTAATACTGCACAAACTTGTGAACACTTTATACACTTTGGGAATCTCAGATAGCTTTAACTAATGCAAAAAAGTAGCACATAGCGAAACAATGTGGTCGTTCAAAATCCTTCTGTCATGCCAACAAATTATGCTTAAACACACTGTAAATATGGCCCTTGTAATTATGCGTGAACAAGCACACACACCAGGTACTTGTAATAAAATTCAAATGAACAATAAACTCTTTGAAATACTGTACTCTGTGAAATATGCTTTGAAATGGCTGTATTTTGTGAAATAACTGTACTGTAATGCTGCACAAACTTGCAAACACTTTGTACACTTTGAATATCTCGAATAGATTTAATTAATGCAAAAAAGTAGCACATAGCGAAACAATCCAGTCATTTTCCGTGTTTTATACATTTTATGTGATTCAGACATTGTTGAAAACATTTTCATAACAATTTTGAATATTTTTATCAATATTTCACAGTTTGGAACATTTTATTTAATTAGCAATTTGTTTTGAGCATGCTGAGTGCTTTGTTTCA
Source organism: Protopterus annectens (assembly GCF_019279795.1). Classification (NCBI taxonomy): domain Eukaryota; kingdom Metazoa; phylum Chordata; order Ceratodontiformes; family Protopteridae; genus Protopterus; species Protopterus annectens. The sequence goes on from NC_056726.1 coordinate 1,262,379,880, forward strand.
TATTATTCCAGTAAGAAATCAATTAAGCAAGTTATAGTACCTGGAATTCATTTCTGACCTGTTTTGTGAGTAGTACATACAGTAGGGATGATCCATTCCTCTATATTCCTCCAACATTAAATGAGTGCCTCTTGGTCTTGATTCTGGATCCCTTTCTGACACCATATCACTCATCCTATGTTATGATTCAAGACAAACAGCTGGGGTAGTTCATTTATATGTTTTATTATATAGAAACACATCAGGATGGACAGCAGTAACATAAAATATAAACAAACAAATTAACTGACAAACTAACACATATATGCATGCTTCCATCTCAACAGCTCTCTACAAAATGTCAGTGCAGCTTGCGTGTGCTTAGTATTTATACACAAGTGCAAGCTCATGGAAAGCTTCTTAAAGGAATACATACATACTGATCTACACAGGCCATAAACAAAAAATGTCTCTGATGGAAGGAATCAACAGAATGTCACCCAAGGATGCCCTTAGATTCAACACTGGCCCCAGCTGTAGAACAAAGATAATATTGGGACTGTAAGACAGGCTGCTAGACATGGCTATGAATGACTAGACCAGAAAGAATAATTCAGACTGGGAAAAAAATAAAAATATAAATAAATAACTAAATAAATACATAAATACAATTGAGCATTATCCTTCCTAAAAAGCACAATTCGGGTGTGGGGGGGGGGGGGGGTTGGAGCTAGCAGCTGTTAGTAAATATATACAAACAATCTCCACTTAGCAACCACTAAAGCCGATATTATCCAGTATGTGGACTATACGACCCTAATCTGCTCGGCACCCAACATCCGTCTTCTACAAAGTAAAGCCCAAGAATCCTTCACTGAGATAGAAAACTGGCTAAAGAATTAACAACTGATACTAAACACCCCAAAGCACACAGTTAATGCTATTCCATCCAACTAAGCACAATGACCCCACCATCAACATTCGATCAGCCAATAACACCCTCATCACCCCAGTAGCTGAGAAACTACTAGGCATCACAATTGATCAACAACTTAAATACAGCAAACACATATCCCAAACTATCTCTAAAGTACATAAGAAGCTTGGGTGCCTCTAATGTTGCAAGCAGTTCTTAACCCCCAAGTCTAGAACTACCATAGCCAGAACTCATCTCTTATCATCATTATTTTATGCCTCTCCAGTTCTAGCCAACATTAATAAAACCGACCTGGACAAATTCTTCATATGCTACAACAAAATTGCTAGGTTTACAGCCAGTGCTAACTCACACTCCCACCACTGCCAATCCTTACTTAAACTACACTGGTTAGAATTTCCAAATTTACTATGCTACCACCATATCATATCATAGCTCATCAAATTCTATACCATCCTGAAAGAACCCCTGCCCTAGCTGGCATGTTAAATTTCCACAACTCCAACAGGGCACTATGATCCAGTAACAAATCCCTGATTGAAGTCAATCCATGGAAAAACAGCTCTGGAGAAGCCCATTCTCCTATGAGGTCGCAAAAGCATGGAACACCCTCCATCCCGACCTCAGCTTACAAAATGGCACAACCACATTTAAAGACCTCCTTAAATCACACCTTTAAGCTAACCCTCTTTGCAACTGCAAAGACCCCCCCCCGAATCCTCACCCCACTATGGGCAGCTTACCCCCTGAAGCCTCTGGTGCTCACTTTACACTGTCGCCTATGGGCATTGTATATTTTGTAAATATTGTAAATATGTACCTACTTCTGTGTAACTTATGTGCACATACTGTACTAGTACTGTAAGACATGTGATCTCCTGACTGTAGTATGAGATTGTCTTGCATTTAACTGTTTATTGCCTTATATGATAGCATTCTACAACTTGTTATCCAATTTATATCATTGCATTCAGCTGTCACTCATTAATAACCGATGTATTCACATTGTAACTTCTTGGAGCTTTTCACCCCAGGACTCTGCTGAAAACGAACACCTGCTGTCCAGTCAGATTTATCCTGGTAAAACAAATGTTAGATAAATAAAAAAAAAAAAATACTAAAAAACATTAGATGTATAGCCTTATTTTGCTTCATAAAATACTTGTAAATCACTTGCTCATTTTATATAAACTTTATAAGTTAACAGTACCAGTAATTTAAAAATGTCTCTGCTTTGGGACCTTTTCGTTAGTTGTTTTTTTCTTTGTCTCTAATTCATGTGGTAAAATGTTGAGAGCAATGATTAAGTGCTATCATCTACCTACTAAAGCTAAGTGAAGAACACAGAGCATCATAGGTTCCCCTCGTCTGACTTGTAGTACTGGTAGTCATATATATATTAGCAGAGATCTGACAAATGCTGACTGATCGCCACATATAGGCCAATAATTGGTTGATGTTACTGTATCCCATTGTGACAGTCACCCTGTTGACCTGTGACATCTGAACACTTAACTATATTTGCCATGTCCTTCCTTGTCCTTTGGACATATCACATAACATTGCAGGTGACCCATAACATATTCTATGCTCCCATGGATGTCCTTAGATATCACAATGGCCCCAGTCATGGAACAGAGATAGTCCTGGGGCTATAGAGGAGGCTGGCAGACAAAGTTATAATGGGTCTGCCTGCACTGCACCACTTGCAGTGAGGTTCATTGGCTTATAGATATATGCTAGATAAATGACCACCAGGGCCTCTATAAGACCAGGCATGCCGTCCATCCCATTTGTGTTCCTATATATCACAGGCATTTATTAGGAGAAGGGAGTACATTAGTTAGAAAGTTTCAAGAGGATATGTCAAGGGGGATAGTTTGGGCATTACTGTCTGCCTCTGTCTATCAGATATATAGTGGGCGGACCCAGGGTTAATTTCAAATTTCACATCCATTGGTGAAGGTTATGCTTAAATGGGGTTATGGATGGACTTTGCTTCACATGGATGGGGAGCCTCTTACAGAATATTGCACCCTCTGAGACAAATATATGTTTCACCAACATGTCTTATTATGTCACAAGTAAAATTTAAATTCTTAGATCTAGTAGTTCTGAGGCTGTTCATTTTGTGTATGTGTAAAAGTTCCATCAGAAATAGAACCAAGGATTCATTGTATGCCAGGCATAGATCACTTGTCCATAACATGCAGGAGACAGATTATAGACATAGGGCTTTAAGGCAATCCATATAAGACAATGCATCAGCCATCTGTCTGTTTTAGACCTTTTTGTAAGATATTTGTGTCATGGGGGAATCTATGATAGCTCCCAATTTGCAGTTGTCTGAGAACATGGTCAGCCAAAGTTACTTGACATTAGTCTTTATCTGTGAGAATTAGATGTCAAATAGGACCAAAAAGTCAGAGCATTGAGCACTCTAGTATCCCTCTGGTGACACATCTCTTAGTGGAGGTGGTATCACCAACCCTGTCTTTCTTGGTACTGTTGGTGAGTCAGCTGTCAAACAAGCAAGTTATGTAGGGATTTATGTCCAGTTCAGTGAGTTTGCTAAGTATACCCAAGTGGGTTATTGTATCAAACACCGTAGCCAAGTCCAGGTAGGTGGTGTGCACCATTTTCCCCTCATACATTGCCTTAGTGACCTTCTCAAAGAAGTCCGCCAGGAATAGTAGGCATGACCTTCCCTTGACAAAGCCACACTGGGATGTGTCCAGTGTCTGAAGGTTGCCTATGTCTTTGTTGGTCATTTCCATGATAATTCATTCCATGGCTTTGCATATTAGACTAGTCAGACTAATAGGTCTGTAGTTTCCCGGGTTGGTTGATGACGCATGCTTGTGAAATATGATATAGGTATTTCATGGGGGAAGGCAGAGGGGAGTGGGGCTGGTGAAGTTTGAGCTGAATTTGTCAGTCAGCAAATTTGCTATGTCAGTCTGCTCTGTGAAGTTGGCACCATTGACTACCAGTTTGGTACACTAATGTGTGTTGCCTTTCACGTTTTGGACATAGCTGTAGAAGGCCTTGTGGTTGTCAGTGAAGCTATCTTGACCTCATGATTGGCCTTGATGGACTTAATTAGTCCTCTTAGTTTGCTTATTCATTTACTTGGAGAGCTTCTATCATTAAGGGAGATATTCTTCCTAATTTTAGCCATGACTTTTTCCTTTTGTTTTATAATCTATTAAGGTTAGGATTCCACCAGTGTGGAGTTTGTTCTGGGCTCATATCTAGCAAGCACAACAGCCTTTATACAGCCATTTACATGGTTGTACGTTGTCTCTGTGAACAATTCCACACAAGTTGCTGTGAACTTGGAGTTCAGAAGGGCATTGAATTACAGATGATCGCTTAATAGGATACAGTTTGCTTTGGAACAGTTCCTAACTGTTATAGGGTTTGCTGGGTTTACCGAGCTGAATTTTATTTTGAAGGAGACAACTTTGTGGTTCAACTTAACCAGTGAGGATGGATATGGCATCAGATTTTCTCTATGGTGATTTCCACATGGATAAATTCTAAATCACCATCCTGCTTAACCAGTGTAGAGTGAAGCATGTTGCTAATATACAATGAGTCTCCTCTAAAATTTTGGCCCTGTCTGTGTAGCTCATGGTTTAAATGTGTGGCAAGCATTAAAGCCTTGCTTGAAATCTATGTACGGTATGGTGGTTGAGTAAGGTCTATGTCTCCATGACCCTTGTTACCCACTGTGTGCAATACCTCTTTTTCCTGCAGTCTGTCTACTCTGAAATATCACCCAAATAGTCATTGCATATCTAACAAACAATTTTGTATTTATCCAGGTACTATTATATCTCATAGTCATATTGAGACCTGCTAATGTTTTTCCTGCCATGTCTCTTTTTTTATGTTATCCTACCTTTAAAATTCTTTGATGTTTGTTGTTTTAGTTATCACTGTTTAGGTTACCATTCTATGCAGTGGCAGCCACACCTATATCTCTTGTGCAGTAGAAATCAGCACACTGTTGACTGGTGCTGTCTTCTCCTGCTGGGTCTCTAGCTGTCTCCAGGTGTGCTTTTCCACTGTCTGAAGTAGGTCATCATGTTAGGGATGACTTGGAGGATTATGTGGTGGCCCTCAGTGGTCTGTCGTAGTTATGTGCATTTACATGCATGTGACTTACATTAGTGGGTCATGTGACCACCATCCATACCTCTCAAGTGTCCAGATTTTCACAAAACGTCCAGATTTTTGCCTAATATTTTGGTTCTATTTCTCATAACATGTGTGGTTCCATGGCATATTATTGACGGAAGTAACTAGATAATGACATACATTTGAGTTTTAGACTTCATATTTGCATTTTAATGCAAAAACCTTTATTCTACGAACTTTTTAAGTTTGTAAGGGCAATATTTAAAGTCTGTCTTTTGTCCCCTTATTAGTTTTGACTTTATTCAGATTTCTTGTGCTAAGTGGATGAGAGGTATGCCATCATCAAAGTATGCATGTTTGTTATCAGTCGGCATAGTTTTCATCAGAAAATTCCTTAGTCAATTACTTAGCACTATGCTTCCTGTCTCCTACTACACTGTAATTATCTGTAGGCCATGTTCATCTGGTTAGCCATTGCATGGCTACTCAACTGATGCTTCTGAATTTCAGAACATTTTTCTTAATTAAACAACAGAGAAAGATATATTTTTTATTTTTTCATACTTTCCTACTGCAGCTTTATCAGAATGTTTATGTTCTATGAATGATATGATTCCGAGAAGTTTTAAATGTAAGTATTTGAACCCTTGTTTTTCATAAAAAAGTGCCATGGAATCAATATGCATATTAATTGCTAGCAGATCAGTTGGATACAAACTCATTTGTACAACTCACCTGAAGAATGACATCCCTGGAATACAGTTGCTACCTTATCATCTGCTGTAGTGTCAGTAACAGAAAACAAACCTAATTCCCTGCTGCAAGAATAGTTCTGAAAACTGATAATCTCAGGTCAGATTTCAAGGTTCAGTCTCTTACAGTATTACACCGTGTGTACAAGGTGAGTGTCTTTGTGGCTGCTGTCCAGATTCACATTGTGCTTTGATCATAACATAATGTGCTAGGGTGAGGAAACAAAGGCGATCTTTTACCAGGAGTGTCCATGTGTCAAACAGGAAGAAAAATCTCAGGTTATGATGATCTGTGCTGTGTGTACTTATTAATCATACATGAATATTAACTTCACTGTGTTTTTTTTTTTTTTTTTTAATAAATGGGTGTGGGAAGACACTCTGAATTGTTTTCTTCATTTTAGATGCTATAATTGGCAGAAAGTTCACCTGACAGAGTCTATGACAAAATAAGGACTGCCTGGAAACCCCTAGTGTCACAGGAATATGTGTGAAAGTAAATTACATGAGGGGTTACTGGTGAATAAATTTATATGAAATAATGCTTGAAGTATAAAGATGAAAGTATTTTTTTATTCTGGCATGGGGTAGCAGTAGAACAAACAGCAATCATGTTATTGTTTCAAACTCTGCACTGTGGAGAGACTTTTAACATAAAGAATCTTCAATGATTACTGGGGCTGGCTACAAGGCAGAGCCAAACATTCAATACATTTTACCCCATTTTATGCCTGAAAAACTTGTGCAAGCTAGCCACTTCCACACGGGCAGCTCTTCATGAACAAGAAAACTCCCATTTCAGTCAATTTACTTGTTGCATGCTCTTCTGTAAGACAGAACATGTTCTATTGATTAATGTTTCTGTACCATAGGTTCATAGGTTGGTACTAGGCTATCGGCCCTAGGGCCTATACAAGCCTAGCCATAACATGAATAACTCCCCACTGCAAACACATCATCTCTTCATTGGAGTTTTTCACTCCGCATCCATATTTTCCTCCAGAAGTCAGCACTAATGAATGAATCTTGACAACTGGTTTTCTTGTTTGAAGGTAACCTGCAGTCAGGTTAAGTTCCAAACAATTTTGTGGCAATGACAAAAACTAATTATATTGTCATGGTCTACAGGTGACTATACTCAAAATAAAGGAATAATTAAAAGCATTATCCTGGTGAATGAACAATAATCTGATTATTACAGCAGTTTGTAACTTCACTTTTTTCTAATTACCAGACTCAGAAATATAAAATATACATATTTTTTTCAAAATTCCTCTTGTGCATTACCCCCCCCCCCACATTCTGATCTAAACCAAAATGTTTCTTTTAAAATGTGTAATGAAAATAAATTAGTGATACCATCCCCATTGCAAGTAAAATGAGCATTTCGTTTAGTACTGTAGCCATGAAGTTTCATAAAATACCATATGAAAAAGTGTTGCAAAATACTTATAACACTCTACATGATAGGCATGAATTTAATATGTAAAATACTACACAAAATAGTTTGCTAATAACTTAAGAATGCAATATTGTAGAACTTGGCTAGGCTTGTAAGGGCCCTTGGGCTGTTAGTCTAGTAACTTTCTATGATCCTATGATATTAGAGATTCATTTCACCACTACTAATATCTCAGGTCTCCATTGAAAATGGGCCTGCCCCCACTCAGAACCCAGTTATCAAACTACAAAGATGAATAAACAAATAAGTAAATAAGCAGTACACAGACACAACACTATGAGCTACCAGCAAGGTATATTCTTTAGTGTTGTACGATTCCCATAATCACCACGAGTAATGTGTGAACATGAGTATATAAGCCACTAAATCAGACTAAAGTACCCTGCTGACCCCAGAAAAGAGGCATAAGGAACTCTTAGCAGTATTTCATGCTTCACATTGTGTTTTAGACACCTGACTTTTATTAACATCTCCAAGAAAAAGAGGGATAGTTCGTTTGGTCTACTCCTGCAATGATGGAGAAGAAGCAGACCCTATGTCACAAGATGGGTTGCCAACTGGCTCATGGACAGAACCCACATGGACAGAACCCACATACTAGGTGACTTCAATTACCCTAATATAGACTGGGAACGCTACTCAAGCCCAAACACCCTAGCCCAAAAGTTCCTGGAATTCATAAACTCAAATGCCATGGAACAACTAGTCACCATCCCCACAAGAGGAGATAACATACTTGATCTCATCATCACGAACATGGGAGCACAATGTTCAACACCGGAAGTATACCCCTCACTGGTGAGATCAGATCACAAACTAATCTCGCTGGAGGTCCTCATCCCACCCCCACCTGAAATAAAAAAGACCACAGTAAAGAACTTCTCAAAAGCCGACTTCACACTTCTAAAGACTAGTGTGGTCTCCTTTCAGGCCTCCGAGCCGGAAAACAATACTCAAGCCGCTGAATCACTTACAAACGCCTTCTACCAGCACCTGCAGGACTGCATGGATAAGGCAATCCCAAGCAAAACAAAGACTCTTTGTACCAAAGGCAAGCGCCAGTCTGGTGGACCCCAGCCATAAACAAACTCTACAACAAAAGGAGGAAGCTACTACAAGATAGAGCAAAATCCTTAAAAGGTAAGACACCCTTGATCACTATAAGTAAAAACTAAGAGCTCTCATAAAATCATCCAAAGCAAATTTGAGAGAAAAATAGCTAAAGACTCAAAAGACAATCATAAGGCCTTCTTTAGCTATGTTAGAAACCTAGGAGGAAACTCCCAGATATGCTCAGAACTAGTTCAAAATGATGTGAAGATTACTGATCCTACAGACATTGCCAACATACTGGCTGACAGGTTCAGTGCAAACTTCTCCCCTCCCCAAAAGGAGAGATATCTATACCAAATGAGTGCAGCCCCCAAACATCTCCAGCCCAAGTGAGAACTGCTCTCTCCAAAGCAAAAAACACAGCATCCATGGGACCCGATGGTGTCCCCGGCTGTGTGCTCCACGAACTCAATGAGGAATTAAACCTACAGCTAGGACAGCTGTTTAATCAAAGTCTTACCTCTGGATACGTACCCAGGAGTGGCGCACTGCAACTGTGGTCCCACTTCACAAAGGCGGTGCCTCCACAGACCCTGGAAATTACCGTCCCATTAGCTTGACAAGCCTTATCTGCAAAGCCATGGAGAGGATCATAATGGACCTCATAAATAAAGACATAGGGAATTTGCAGACTTTGGATCCAACCCAGTTTGGCTTTGTCAAAGGCAGATCATGCCTTTTAAACTTGGTTGACTTTCGAAACAGTCACCAAAGCCATTGATGAGGAAAGGCAGTCCATACAGCCTACCTCGATCTGGCTAAGGCCTTGATACAATACCCCACTCGGGTATCATTGAAAAACTCATCAGCTTAAATGTTAACCCATACATCACAAGATGGGTTGCAAACTGGCTGAGTGACAGAACCCACAGGGTCAGAGTTGCTGGCGCCATGTCAGACTCAAAGCCTGTCACAAGTGGTGTCCCACAGGGCTCAGTCCTGGGCCCACTCTTGTTTGGCATCTACTTTTCGAAGTACAAGCAAACACAGGAGGGTTATGGCTGACAAAGTTTGCAGATGACTGCAAACTGGGCGCCATAGTAGAAAACACATCTGACACAGATATCCTTCAGAAGGGTCTCACAGAAATGGATAACTGGTGCCAGAGCCACGGCCTAAAGTTAAATGCCAAAAATGCATAGTCATACCCTTGGGAAAAACAAGGTTACCCCTAGCTACCAAATAGGTGGCAATCCACTGAGCACAGAAGAAGTTATCAGGGACCTGGGGACCCAGGTTGATAGTAGTCTGTCATTCGACACCCATGTAGCTAAAGTAGTTAGGAAGTCCTTCTACATTGCCCACCTTATCATGAAGGGATTCTCATCTAGATCAAGGGAGGTCATAGTCTCCCTTTACTCATCACTCATCAGACCAATGATTGAGTACAATGCCCCATTCGGAATGTATCTGACCCGACACTTGCAGCAGCTGGAGAGGCCACAAAAGTTCCTCACCAAAAGGATAAAGGGTCTCAAAATCTGTCCTATGCTGCCCGACTGCAAACACATCATCTCTTCATTCAGTCAGCACTAATACAACTGGATTTCTTGTTTGAAGGTAACCTGCAGTCAGGTTAAGTTCCAAACAAGGCAATGACAAAATGCAAAATAGAAATAAAGTAATTTTTATCCTGGTGAATGAACAATAATCTGTTATTACAGCAGTTTGTAACTTCACTTTTATTGAAAATGGGCCTGCCCCACTCAGAACCCAGTTATCAAACTACAAAGATGAATAAACAAGAGCTACCAGCAAGGTATATTCTTTAGTGTTGCACGCATTCATAATCACCACGCAGTAATGTGTGAACATGAGTATATAAGCCACTAAATCAGACTAAAGTACCCTGCTGACCCCAGAAAAGAGGCATAAGGAACTCTTAGCAGTATTTCATGTTTCACATTGTGTTTTAGACACCTGACTTTTATTAACATCTCCAAGAAAAGGAGGGATAGTTCGTATGGTCTACTCCTGCAATGATGGAGAAGAAGCAGACCCTCATATTACAGGTGCAGTGCAAACCTCACCCCCCCTCTCACCTCCAAAAGGGCCCATAACCATACCAGGAGAATGTAGAGGCCCTGAAATCATAGACACTCAGGTTACACAGCATCAATGGGACCAGATGGTGTCCCAGGCTGCATCCTACATGCAGCAACAGTTATTCTGCTCCACAAAGGTGGACCCAAAACAGACTCTGGGAACTATCGCCCTATAAGCCTGACTAGCTTGGTCTGCAAGGCTATGGAGCGCATCACCATGGAACTGGAACTTCCAAACACTGCACCTCCTTAAACTTTTGGTGGACTTCTTTGAGACAGTTACCAAGGCTATAGATCACACAGCCTACCTAGACCTCGCAAAGGCCTTTGACACCATTATCCATTCTGGTATTATAGACAAGCTCACCAGCCTGAACATAAACCCCTATGTCACAAGATGGGTTGCCAACTGGCTCACGGACAGAACCCACATGGTGAAAGTTGTGGGAGCTAGGTCCGACTCTAAACCAGTTACAAGTGGAGTTCCCCAGGGCTCAGTCCTAGGATCCCTCCTGTTCGGCATATACGTCTCAGAGGTACAGGCAAACACAGGAGGACTATGGCTGACAAAGTTCACAGACGACTGCAAACTAAGGGCTATAATTGACTCTCCAGCTAACACAGGCATCCTCCAAAAAGGTCTCACTGAGACGGATACCTGTTGTCAAAATCATGGCCTCAAGCTAAATGCCAAAAAGTGCATAGTCATCCCCTTTGGAAAAAACAAAGTACCCACAAGCTACCACATAGGTGGTAGTCCCCTAAATATGGAAGACATAATAAGGGATCTGGGGACCCAAGTAGATAGTAATCTCTCCTTTGATAATCACATTGCCAAAGTGGTTAGAAAATCCTTCTATGTGGCCCACCTAATCACAAAAGGGTTCGCATCCAGATCAAAAGAGGTCATTGTGTCCCTCTACTCATCACTCATCAGACCCATCATAGAGTACAATGCCCCATTTGCGTTGTACCTTACAAGAAACCTGCAATAGCTGGAAAGACCACAGAAGTACCTCACCAAGACGATCATTGGCCTCAAACAGATGCCCTATGCAGCTCGACTGAAGAAATTCCAGCTGTACTCGGTTGCATACCGCCTACTCAGAGGTGATCTCTGTCTGACATACAAGGCCATGTCCAACGCAGAATTGATGCACATGCTCCACCTTAAGAAAACCATATCTCCTCGAGCCACATGCTCTAGAGATCTAAACCTTACTACAACAATAAATAGGATGTGCTGGAGGGATAGATTCCTGTCCCAGAGACTTCCCATGCTTTGGATCAAGATTCTAATCTACATTAGGCAGAGCTCCTCACTAACCCTCTTCAAGAGAAACCTTGACGAGTGGATGGGAAACAGAAAGTTTACCCCGGGGATCACTTCAGTGGCTCTGCTGGACAGAGACACAGGGAACTAATCTAAGGGGGCAGTGAAAGCCAGCACATTCTGGCTAGGCTTATAAATGCCTTTGGGCAGATAGCTTAGTACCTACCTATGAACCTATGAACCTATGAACAATGAGCCTCCCTCAAGCCACAAGAATGTGTGTGAGACACCACAAATATCTAAAAGTGCACTGGGCATATCAATATAGATAATGTCGCAATTTGCAAAAAAGTAAATTACATCACCACCCCTCCCCCAACATGCACACACTTGAAGTAAAAAGAGATGGCTTAATTTTACATTTATTTCACTATATTGGTCACATTTTGAATAATATATGTTTTACAATTAATTTTATTTTCATTTCTATTCCTCATTTTAATTGAAAGTGATTTTTAAGTGAAGAATATATTGTATTGTTTGAAATTGTTTAGTTTTACTGTTTTCTCAGATTTTCTCTATAACCACACACACAAATTATATTGTAGTAGGTGTTGGGTAATTATTTACTCAATCTGCAAAGCATTTTGGGTAATCAAAACAACTTACTTCTTTAGAAAACTAGCCTCTTACATACAATGTAACTTTGCTTTTATATTAACACATTGCTTAACTTTCTATGTAAGGTGTTCCACTTGCTAGATCCAATTGATAATGGATTTTTTTCCAGGAAGTAAGAAATATCTGCTGATTCATTTACCATTAGAAATACAGCAGCCTATACTTTAACTTAAGTTAGTCAGGCATTGTAGGATCAGTCTTTCAGATATCACAGCTGGAATTCTCAGTTCCAAGAAAAATTTTTCGAGGTAGAAGTTAGTTTTAGTTTTGCCATTACTTCATTAGTTCTGCGAGGATACAGCTAGTCAACAGCACATTGCAATTCTAAATTATTTTTTCAGAAAATGTGGATAGCAATTATTTTGTTAAGATTTTGAAATGTCAGAACCTGATGTAGCTAGTCCTATAATGTTGAGACTGAATGCTTGAAAAAACAAGCATACATATATTATATTTCAGATTGCCATCTCTCAGAATATTCCCTTTTCTCTGAAGTATGTCATTCTCTTAGCATATAAACTTGGGAGGTTCTGGTTTGACCCCATCCAAAAAAGATTTTTTAGTAGAAGAGCGATGTTCGATATTTGGTTCTCTCCTGCATTTTCGGTCTTTTTCCCTTTTTTGCTCTTATCGCTCTGTATTTTGAGTGCCAATATTTCAGTATGGAGCTAAGTATTTATTTTAATGGCCATTAAACCATGTTCAATTATTGATTTCAGGGACTCAGCACCTTCCCTGATTGCTGTTCACAAACTGATGCGTCTTTCTCCTAATATACCACAAATGATTCTAGATGATTTGTCTGCATCCAGATGCCATCAGCATTATGTAGGGAATGTCAGCCAGTTAAACAAAACCATCTCCTTTCAAAAAAACTAAATTGTATCACATAGGGGTACCACCTGTCCCTCTTTGTGCAGTTGTACCCTGTGAAAAAAAAGAAAAAAACTAGAAAGTGGCAAATGTCCTCACATTTTAGGACAAAAATATCTCCTAAGTTTTCTTCAATAGCTGCATAAAACAGTTAATTTTGTATCTGAACTCACAAGCAACTTAAACGTTATAAGACTACGCTTTTATTTGTGCTGTGGGTATGTTTTGTCCTACAAAATCTCACATTTCTACAAAAAATGTCCCACTTTGGGCATTTGAAATGGTGGCAAAGTTGTTATCATGATAATATTCAACTTCCTACTACATATAAAATAATCCTACCGTCTCCACATTTTGGAGTGCATCAAGCTATTAAATCGGTTTATTTCTAACTGGATACTTTGTATCATTGCTCTTACATTTTAGCATAGCACTAGTTACAGATTAACTGTTTCCACTTAAATTTCCTCATAATCTTCTCTTTCTTCATCTTCTACATTTGCAACATTTTACCCCTTCCCTTTCTACTGCCCTTCACTTTGATTGTGTTGTGCTAGAATTATTATTCACTTCATGAGATGTTTCCACCCACCTAATAGATCCCTTTTTAATGCTGCTGTTTTGGTTTTGCCCCATATAACCTTTGAACTAGTTTGTAAAAGAGGGCCTTCACTGTCTAATCCGTCATCAAACTACTTACCATAGTCTTTTCGACAGTACTTCTTTAAGTTCATTCTCACTCTTCCATGTGTTGGTTTGCAGTATGATCCACACTCGGTGCCTAAGGAATAAATTACACTCAATCATTCAGAAGAACAGAAAGCTAGAAAGCTAAAACTCACACTACTGAATAGTTCCAAGGCTGTCACCAGCAGATATCATCAACCTGACACAAACCAGAATAGGAACAAGTGAAACAGTTTCAATATGAGTCACGCAAGCTACCTATCTAAGGATGACTAGTATAAAATATAAGTGCATAAACTCAAATGTGAAACAATTAAATATGATAGTCAACTGTGCATATAACTGAATGTAACACAAGCTGAATTTATAAATAGATGTCCTTCAAATGAATTAAAAGCTACCTTGCTGATATGCAGGAAAACACTAATATGCTACCAGCAGGCAAGGGACTGCATGGAGCAAAACAAGCAAAGCAACTAAAATTAAAGTACAAGGCAAGCGCCCAGTCTGGTGGACTCCAGCCAAAAAAAAACTACAACAAAAAAAGGAGGCTACTACTAGACAAAGCAAAATCAAAAAAAGGTGACACCCTATCACTATAAATAAGTAAAAAAAACTAAGAGCCTCATAAAATCATCCAAAGCAAATTTCGAGAAAAAAAATAAAAAGACTCAAAAAGACAAATCATAAGGCCTTTTTAGCTATGTGTTAGACCTAGAGGAACTCCTCAGATATGCTCAGAACTAGTAGTTCAAAATGATGTGAAGATTACTGATCCTACAGACATTGCCAACATACTGGCTGACAGGTTCAGTGCAAACTCCCCCTCCCAAAGGAGTTCCAGACCCCAGCAATCTCTGCCAGCAAGTGAGTGGCTGGATCATAATGGAGCCATGGAGTGGATCATAATGATTTGCAGACTTTGGATCCAACCCAGTTTGGCTTTGGATCCAACCTAGTGCTCATTTCTTTAAACTTGGTTGACTTGAAAGGTGAATTTTTCCAAATTACCCAAAAGGCAGTCCATACAGCCTACCAGCCTACCCTATGGGGGCTAGGCACAGGCCCCACCCCAATACATCATTCAAAAATCATTCAAAGGCAAATGTTAACCCATACATCACAAGATGGGTGCAAAACTCAATTGAGTAGACAGAACCCACAGGGTCAGAGTTGCTGCATGTCCCCACTCAGACTCACAGCCTGAAGTGTCCCACAGGGCTCAGTCCTGGGCTCCACTCCACTCTTGTTTGGCATCCTTCCTCAAGTACAAGCAAACACAGGAGGGTTATATGAGCACAAAGTTTGCAGATGACTGCAAACTGCCCACATCTAGACACAGATATCCTTCAGAAGGGTCTCAACAAGAACGATAACTGGTGCCAGGCACGCAAAAAAAAATGCCAAAAAAAATGTATAGTCATCGGGAAAAAAAAAAGGGCCCTAGCTACCCAAAAGGTGGCAATCCACTGAGCACAGAAGAATCAGGGACCTGGGGGGGGACCCAGGATGATAGTAGTCTGTCATCATTCGACATGTATGTAAAGTAAGTAGTTAGAAGTCCTTCTACATGCCCACCTTATCATGAAGATTTCTCTCTCAGATCAGGGGAGGTCATAGTCTCCCCTTCTTACTCATCACTCATCAGAATGATGAGTACAATGATTGCCCCAATCGAATGTATCTGACCCGACACTTGCAGCAGCTGGAGAGGCCACAAAAGTTCCTCAAAAATCCTATGCTGCGACTGGAAAGAACTCCAGCTCTATTCAGTCGTCACCACTTGCCTCAGAGGTGACCTTGCCTAACATACAAAGGCCATGTCATACCCAGATAAAATCTAGATCCAGCCACAAGGGAAGAGAGACTTAACTTAAACCTTAACCAGCTATTAGGGCGTGCTGGTGGGATAGATTCATCACCCAAAGAGAACTCCCTATGGGAACAAAAAAACGGCACATGTGAGGCAGAGCACTGGCTGGCCTTGTTCAAGAGAAAGAGATATATAGAATTACCTCCAGTGTGTACCAGTAGAGCAACACAGCAAAATAAAATAAATAATTCCCATTCCCCCCCATAAGGGTGTGGCGTAGTCACAAAACATGGGGGCTAGGCTTATAAATGTCCTCGGGCAGATAGCCTAGTATGAACCTATGAACCTATGAACCTATGTGGGGTGGGCTAAACCCATTACTACAGCCTCATGACCTTATTATCCATGTTAATAGGATACACTAACTCTGAAGTAACAAGACATCAGAATAAAGGGAATATTTGGTTTGTTGTCATTTTTCTGTAACAGAATTATCGTGGATTCTGTACATAATGTTAACAGAAGTGTGGAAACGGAGTTGAAATGTTGTGGGGAGTCAGGGCTCTAGCCTACATTCATTAAAGGAAGTAATACTAATGTAATGTATACGAATATGTACCAGAGTGTTAATCACTTACCAGTTATGTAATGTAACTATTTATTTACAAAGGTATGGCTTTTACAGTTCCATGTTATGGTAATGACATGTTTAAACCAAGCTATTCTTTTCATTTAACTGTAGAATGTACTTGTCTGAAAATACATTCTGTTCTATCTCATTTTCCTGTAAAGTTTGAAGCAGCTGCTTCCTTTATGCATACCAGTTCATCATTCTTTACTTTTCCATGTTATAATATGGATTGGAACACTTCTTCAGAATATGACAATTATACAAATGCTGTGCTTCATAACATGATAATAATTCATAATAATGGAGAATGTGACTTCTTTAGAGCTGACAGAGTTTCAGAATTTCAGAAAACAGCGTATTCTTGAAACATAGCATATAAGTTAAAGCTCCTTAAATGGAAAACAAGTTAAGCTTTTCAATTAAATAACTTTACAAAGTATAAAAAGTATTTTTTTTGCCTTGACTTACACACTTTACATTTAAAGTGTGACTGCAGCATTTCTCAATGGAAACTCAAAAGGAATTCACTATATACCCGCAAAGGATTTGGACATACATTTAGAAAACCAGCTACACACAACTTCTTAAAGCCCTAGCACTTAGTTCAGGTTTATAAATGGCCAAGCTACATAATTAGTTTATAACCAAAAATAAACTTCATAACATTTTTAAGCATGTTAAGCATGTTGACTGTAATACAGAGACAAGTACAGTGTTCTGGCTTTTGATATTATTAGAAGTACCTTCCTGGGATTTGCACTGCTGTATAGTTGACAGCAAGTCAGTAAAAAACGAATAACCCGCTGATTCAATAAACTCCATGTAGGCTTTGCATGAAACCTATATGGAGTTTAAGCATGACGAGCTGCAGCACGAATTGCATATATGCTGCCGATCGGGCTTACATGAACACAAGCATGGTTTTGTGGCCAGCAGCAGTTTCTATGCCCGGGAAGCCATGCAGAGTAGCACAAGCACAGATGAAGGATGTACTCAAGTTTGTTTACACGCAAGCTTGATTGGTGAGATTGGGCGGACAACTACAATAATTACCAGGGTTAAAATACTGCAGTAACATCAGCAGTGACACAGTAAAGAAAGTGTGCAATATGCAATAAATAAATTATTTGATTATTGAAATAATGGAGGGGGTGGGCTAAACAGGAAGGGCAAATACAAGGAAGCAAATACTGGGCAGGAAAAGTGTGCTGATGAAAATGGCACAGGCATGCATGATCGGAATGAATAAAGAGTAAAACGGTATGATAAATACATTAAAGTCCACAAAATAGGATATGCAAGTTTATGTACACTTCTAGCACGAGTTAGTAACATAACATTAAGCACATATGTAACTAGCACAGTATGTACTGGTGTTTACACCTCCTGAGCAAGTATATTATGATATAAACATCACTCATGCTCACTCGAGAGGACATTTAGTAAGGATGGTATATAAATGAGGGTTATACTCTGAAGATCTGAAAAATGACTAGCTTGAATAAGACTGACATGTCACCATAACTCTCAAACTATCAGTGACACACAGAAACAGACTCCTGGACAAATGGAAATAGAAACACTCACGGAAAATTTTACAAGATTATGACCATTTATCTGTGCAATGACAGAAAACGTGAGTGTAACTTACTATACATGCTCTTCAGGAACAGAAGTCTACAACTCTAATGATTGTCAGTATTCTATAAGGGAAATTCACCACCTCTTCATTAAAACTGATCAGTTTTTGGATGGTTTAAGGGGGACAGAGTTAAAAGTAGAGTTGAAATCAGGGCCAATCATGGCCAACTGATAAGTTTTTCATGACACATATGCCATAATCACCACTTGCAAGAATCAAATCTATGCCATCAATGTTGTCAATGTTTTAAATGACACATATGCCACAATCACCACCTGCAAGAATCAAACCTATGCCATCAATGTTGTCAATGACCTTTGTAGTTACTGAGTGCAATACAGAAAGACGTGTCCTGCAGGCATCTGGTAGAACACCTTGAAGGGAAGTGTGCACTGTCAAATCGAAATGGATATACATCCCAACGAATAGTTGTGTATGGCCTTCCAGATTTGTGAGAGCTTACTGTGCCAGATGTGATACTATTGACTAAAGCATACCTGGCCAATACTATGAGTGGCTTCCCTACACACAGCTGGCTATTGTATGCATCTGAGATATGTAATACCAGTTGATATTGTCTGAAGCATCTGTGATTGTTGTGTGAATTAAGAAGTGATCCATTATAATGAATGGTACAGCACTATGTGAGAATGATGTCAACGCATCAACTATGCCGATGTGCACAGAAAGTACAGCAGTACAAAGTCAAGTCTCAGTGATCAAGGAAGCTGTCACTGTAATATTGTACACATCCCAAATAATACATGGAGCAACTACTACAAACACATGTCTGACCTCAAGACACATAATGCATGATCACGATCCCCCTGACATCACTATTCAAAATGTTATAGTGCCATTTAATTCCATACTTCCATAAGTGTTCATCCAAGCTAACAAGTGATAATACTGATGTGATGTATTTGTACATCTGTGATGCAGTACAGTCACACTATAGCTGTACGTAGGCTACAATCAGTCTTCACAAGTTCATATGTTCATAGGAGAGTACTAGGCTAATGGCTCAAGAGATCATACAAGCCTAGCCAGATTTAACTTGAGTTTAGCAATCAATAGCTAGGTAAATTAAGTTCACAGAGGTATGAGCCTATGAAGTGGTAAGTAATGCTGACTGCATCTGCCCATGATGGTCATAGGCACCACTCCACGAGTAAATTTATGATTACATATCCATTGATCTAGGTTGCACTTGAAGGGCATCTCAGAAGAGCTTTGTTTTACATGAATGGGAAGCTCATTCCAGTGAAGGTTTAGTCACTGACAGATGTATCCATCTCTCTAAAATAATTTATTTATGTCAGAGGCTAGGTTACGATCCGTGGAATGAGTAACCCTCGTACAGTTTGATTTACAAATGTGTAATATTTCTATTAGGGCTGGATTAGAAACTATCCTGAAGCTGAGACACAGGTCATTCCTTAGCAGTTCATAGCAGACAGAACATAGTCACAGGGATTTCAATCTCTCCATGTAGGACTTGTTTTTTATAACCTGTATCTTCCTGGTGAGAAAACTCTGGGATCACTACAGCTGTTGCAGATATCTGGTGAGGTACAGGCCAAAGGGTGCATTGTACTCAATTATTTGTGTCATAGGCTCTTACTTATGAGTTGTGCCACATAGAATTATGTTCTCACTGCTATGGACACAGGGTGGTTGATGTTCAGATTAATATCAACCTGAGTACACAAATCACATACCAGTGGGTGCACTCTTACAGGGGTGCTGTCTGTATTGTAATTAGGTAGGGTAATTGTTTTACTAAAGGAAATCATTATAAACTTTATTGCATGTACGTTCCCACCATGGGTCTGGCATCAATCATTTGTGTGCTTTAATCCTTTCTGCAGTATATCCTTAGCTTTTGTG
This sequence comes from Protopterus annectens, assembly GCF_019279795.1. Classification (NCBI taxonomy): domain Eukaryota; kingdom Metazoa; phylum Chordata; order Ceratodontiformes; family Protopteridae; genus Protopterus; species Protopterus annectens. The sequence continues at coordinate 1,262,399,804 of NC_056726.1, forward strand.
TATTCAGTGATTGAACCCAATTTGCAGTTAGCCGCACACTTGGTCAGACAAAGATAGTTTACGTTTGCATTAACTTCTGAAAAAGAAATACTGAGCAGGAAAATGCTTAGTATAGAACCCTGTTGTATGTCCCTGGTGCCTGGCCTCTTGCTAGAGGTGAATTCATACAGTTTGACAGTAAGCATCCTGTCAGTGATCCATTTGGCTACCCACCTGTTAATGTAGGGTTTACGCCCAGTAGAGAGAGTTTCTCTCTAATACCTTAATGGGGAATTGTGTCAAATGCCTTGGCCAGGTGTAATTAGGTGAGATGCATAGTCTTTCCCTCCTCCATGGCCTGGACAACCTTCACAAAGAAGTCAACCAGATTTAACAGACACAATATACTGTTAACAAATCCAAACAGGGTTGGATCCAGAGTTGGAAGATTACCTATGTCCTTGTTGATAAGGTCCATGATGATTATTTCCATGACCTTAATGATGAGGCTGTTCAGGCTTATGTGTCTATAATTCCCTGGATACGTTGATGGTCCTCCCTTGTGCAGAGGGATGATTGTTGCTGTCCATCATTATGCCGGAACATAGCCTGTCTGCAGACTGTGGTTAAATAGGGATCGAAGTGGGTCTGCTATGTCATGTTTGAAGTTATTTAAAAGGCAACCTGGGATATTGACAGGGCCCATTTATGCCATGCTTTTAGTCTTAGAGAGGTCAGAGATAACCTGTTGTCTTGAGATAATAGGCTGAGGAATGGTGGCAGGTATATTTTTGTGTGACAACTGGTGGGGATAGGGGGGTGAAGCTTGATCCAAATCTCTCAGCAAGCAGGTTATCTATTTCCTGTGGTTGTGTATGGCTGTTACCATCCACAGCCAGCTCTGATCAAAGCTGGATATTCCCCTTAAGATTTCAGACACAGTTAAAAAATGCTTTCTGCCATCACCTCCAAATACAACACTAGAAATTAATCACATGCACCACAGTGGAACTGTTAACGCAGCCATACAATTCTACTTATTTCATGTCATTACATCAGTTCTATATATCAGATGCCTATATGTTTATCAATGGAAATGTGTGGCTGAGGGCCCTGACACTATATATAGACACATTATAACTGTTGTGGGTTCAGTTCATGCAGAGCAGTTAATGACACAAATGTTGACAGGCCCAAAATGGTTCTGTGGAACATATGAAAAATCCATGTGAACAGCAGCACTACTGTGTAGACAATGAATTCCGCAAGGTTGCAAGTGAATCTGAACATATGATATGTTTGAGTATATAACAGCATAACTACATGTGGATGATCTCAAGCACATGTGCTCCTGCAATCTGTACATCAGAATACATTTTCAGATGCTACGTATACACATCTGTGCCATACTGCAGCTATCACTGTGATTGGTGAATGAGAACTGTGTATAATGTTGACATACTCCACTACCAGAACACATGACTTAGTAAGACAACAATATACATAGCATCATCCCATGTCAACAGTCCTCAGGAGCGATATTACTACAGCTGTTATGGAAGGAACATGCAACTAAATGGCTGCAGCAGGCATCAATACAGTAGCTCAATTCCCAGATTGGAATACACTGGTGTAGGGCAACAGTACACCCCCACCTCAACACAGCACATGTGGATGACAAAAACATTGATAATGTGCAATCTTCAGAGGGTCATAAGGCATTACTAGGTTAATGGTCAAGAACAGATAAAATCCTATCCATTATTACTCCATAAAAAAACAAAATTGCTATAGCTATGTGATGAAAAATAGTAGGGGTATGTGCATAGGTTCATAAGTTCATAGGTTCATACTAGGCTATCTGCCCTGGGGCAATTACAAGCCTAGCCCGATTTTGTTTGGCTTACGCCACCCCTTGATTTGAGTATACTGTGCCCTTTTTAAGGTTTAGTTTACTGTGCCTCTGTCTAATAGTGACACGGAAGTAATCCCCGGGACAAACCTATGATCCCCCATCCACTCATCAAGATTCTTCTTGAAGAGATTCAGTGAGGTGCTCTGCCTAACATGAATTGGAATTCTATTCCAGAGTGAAGGGAGCCTCTGGGTTATGAATCTGTCCCTCCAGCAAGTCCTATTTATTTCTGTGCTGAGGTTCAAGTCCCTCGAGCGTGTGGCTCTAAGGGATTTAGATTTACTGAGATGGAGCATGTCCATTAATTCTGGATTGGACATAGCTTTATATGTCAGGCATAGATCGCCTCGAAGTAGGCGGTATGCAACTGAGTAGAGCTGGAGTTTTTTTAACCGAGCAGCATATGGCATCTGCTTGAGTCCCTTGATCCTCTTGGTGAGGTACTTTTGGGGTCTTTCTAATTGCTGCAGGTGTCGGGTAAGGTACATCCCAAAAGGGGCATTATATTCTATGATAGGCCTGATGAGGGATGAATAAAGGGGCACGATTACCTCTCTTGATCTAGATGTGAATCCTTTCATGATGAGGTGGGCTATGTAGAAGGTCTTTCTAACCACTTTGGCAATGTGGTTGTCAAAGGAGAGATTGCTATCAACTTGGGTCCCCAGATCCCTAATTACTTTCTCTGTACTTAATGGGTTACCGCCTATGTGGTAATTTGTGGGCACATTGTTTTTGCCAAAGGGTATGACTATACACTTTTTGGCATTTAGCTTTAGACCATGGATCTGGCACCAGTTATCCATATATGCGAGACCTTTTTGAAGGATGTTTGTGTCAGCTGGAGAGTCGATTATGGCGCCCAGTTTGCAGTCATCTGCGAACTTGGTGAGCCATAGTCCTCCCACGTTGGCCTGTACCTCGGAAAAGTATATACCGAACAAGAGCAGTCCCAGGACAGAACCTTGTGGGAAGCCACTTGTGACCAGTTTCGAGTCTGACATGGCTCCAGCAACTCTCACTCTGTGGGTTCTGTCTTTGAGCCAGTTTGTGACCCATCTTGTGACATAGGGGTTTATATTTAAGCTGGATAGCTTATCTATGATGTCCGAGTGGGGTATTGTGTCAAATGCCTTTGCTAGATCCAGAAAGGCTGTGTGGACTACCTTCCCTTCATCTATGGCTTTGATGACTGTTTCAAAGAAGTCGACCAGGTTCAAAAGGCAGGATCTGCCCTTGACGAAGCCGAATTGGGTAGGATCTAGTGTCTGTAGGTCCCCAATGTCTTTGTTTATGAGCTCCATGATGATCCTCTCCATAGCCTTGAAGACTAGGCTAGTCAGGCTTATGGGGCAATAGTTTTCAGGGTCCGTAGAGGCTCCACCTTTGTGGAGTGGGACCACTGTTGCTGTATGCCATTCTGTGGGCACATATCCTGTAGAGAGGCTGAGATTGTACAGCTGTTTTATTTGAGGGGTTAGTTCTTCTTGGAGTTCATGTAGGACGCAACCCGGGATGCCATCTGGTCCCATGGAAGCAGTGTTTTTTGCTTTGGCGAGGGCAGCCTTCACCTGAGCATCAGAGATGTTTGGGAGGCAGCCCTCTGCCGGGATAGATACTTGCTCTTTTGGGGGGGAGGGGGTGGAGAAGTTTGCACTGAACCTGTCTGCCAGGATATTGGCGATGTCTGTGGGTTCAGTGTATTTTTGTATGTGTTTGATTGTATTACATACTGCCTCTGTCCATATGTGACATGTTCATAGGTTGGTACTAGGCTATCGGCCCTAGGGCCTATACAAGCCTAGCCATAACAATTCCCTGGCTGTTTCTTCCCACACTATTTACTTCCTTGGACCCCTGTCTAGCTGGGCAACTGACGTGATCCCCGGGATAAATTTCCTTTCTCCCATCCAATCATCAAGGTTCCTTTTGAAGAGGGCCAAAGAGGCACTCTGCTTGACATGTATGGGCAGTCTATTTCAGAGTCTGGGGAGTCTCTGGGTCAGGAAACTATCCCTCCAGCATGTTTTGTTTATTGTGATGACAAGAATTAGATCCCTGGAGCATGGGATTAATAACCACTGTGGAATGCAGGTTCCTGAAGATCAAACACAAAATTCCCCATATGAACAGCAGTTAAAGAATGCATTTTTAAAGGGCAGTATTGCACCTATAAGCAGTTTTATTACAAAACACATGGTAGACCATTGTACAAACAGGTTACAGTCATTACTTGAATATGCTAGGCATGCCGAAAGGCATTTTAATAGCAAAAAGAAAAAGAAAGCTAAAGTATTTTCTGTAGAAGATGGAGCAGATGTTTATGTAGTACAGTCCAGGAAAAAGGGCAAGAAAAATGCACAGGGAAACAAACAATCTGATCAATGATCAGAGGACTTTGAAGGGCGAAAAAAAAGGGGTGAATGTTTTAAATGCGGTAAAAAGGGACACTTGGCAAAGGATTGCAGGAAAAACAAGAAGGAAACCACAGAAGACAAGGAGGGTGAGGACTGACTATATGGTAGTCAAGAATCACTAGAAGGGGATAGCAGAGAAAGGACATATGAGAATGTGATAGAGGGAGTAGAGGATGTGACAGAAGAGATAGAGGAAGTGCAAGAAGTTAGTGACAATGAAGAAAATGAAATATTAGACCTAGCTTTATTGAGCTTGGAGCTCTATTTAGCAGACACAAAACCAGAAGTTACACTCTTGGTAGAAGGGAGGGAAGTCAAATTCTTTTGTGACTCAGGGGCATCACGAACCCTGATACATCCCTACAAACTGCCAGAAAACACAGAGTCACCTGATTACATACTGGTAAAAGCAGCTAATGGATAACTGTATTAGGAGCTCCTCTCCCATAATATTGCAATAACTGATCCAGTTTCAGGATTGACTCAGAAAAGCAAAATTATTGTTTCTGCAAAATGCCCAGTAAACCTCTTGGGCAGAGACCTCATGCAACTATTTGGTATAGCAGTAGTCCCAACCATGCAGGGTATGGAAGCACAGCGACAATTTGATACCTTTGCAGTGCAATCGGAGGGTGAAATGTTTTATTGGTACACCCAGAACTTGGTTACGACTGGTCCAGGGACTGTGACCGAAGAATTAATGAATGTAGCCATCAGCAAGTTCCCCTCCCTTGACATTGATAAGCAACACCTGTTGCACTGTACCCTGTATTATTGTAACACACCAGGACCTGATAAGGAATATGAACAAGAATTGTTTAAAGATCATGCAAACAGATAGATATTATGTAATCTGTACTAGGACACAGAAGGGAACAGTGTAGCCAGCTGTTCATTGCCCCAGGAGTTCTTTACACTTTATAAATCTAATCGGTTACCACATGTGAACAAAAGCATAGAATGGGCAGACCTAGGAGAAAAAGTCACGAGATGGGAGAAACAGACAGAATTAGAACTGTTAGAACAGGGAATACAAATACAGAAGTTGAATTGGATAACTCAGACCCACCCAGCCGTACACTTGCAGTCTAGCAAAGACAGCTGATTAGCACTCCTATTAAAGGATGAAGAGAATGCCTTACAAAATATACCAGAAACTCTCTGGTCAACAGGAAAGTCAGATGCATGACTTATTTGAACAGCAGGACCAGTTACCATCACGTCAAAGTTAGCATTTAGACCACAGAAAAGACAGTATCCCTTAAGAAAAGATGCAGAGGCAGGGATAAAGCCTATTATAGCAGCCTTACTTAAAGGAGGGATACTAGTAGAATCTCCCAATTCACCAAGTAACACACCCTTATTTCCTGTTAAAAAAGCAAATGGAGAATGGCGTATGGTCCAAGATTTACAAGCTGTAAATGATGCAGTAGTACCAAGGGCACATACGGTGCCAGACCCACACACCCTGTTGAATGATTTAAAACCTCAACAGAAGTATTTTTCTGTGGTAGACATCAGCAATGCGTTCTTTTCTATACCGATACACTCTGACAGCCAGTTTTGGTTTGCATTCACATTTCAGGGGAGAAGGTATACATATACGCGACTACCACAGGGGTATTGTGAAAGTCCAACAATATTCTCACAAGAAATGGCACGCAACTTGGCGGGATTCACCCCACCAAGAGGCAGTCAGATTTTACTTTATGTTGATGACATCTTGCTGGCAGCCCCCACCCAGCAAGATTGTAGAGAAGATACCATAGCGCTATTACGATTCTTAGCTGCAGAAGGACATAAGGTAAATAAAAATAAACTGCAGCTTTGGAAAAAACAAGTCAAATACCTGGGATATGTAATAGCCAAGGAAGGTAGAACATTAGATGAGGACAGAAAAGTAGCAATATTGCAAGCACCAAAACCCACTACCAAGAAGGAAACGATGATACAGCTGCAAAACAAGCAGCTTCTGAAGTATTTATTTTAAATGAGGAACTACAACCCTCTGAGATTTTAGACTTAGAAATGTTAAAAACAATGCAGACACTCACTATGCAAGCTGAAAAACAAAGATGGGTAAAACGAGGAGCAATTCTCAAAAAGGGGCTGTACATCTCTAAAGAAGGGAAACCGATACTACCATCTAATTTGTTTAGATATGCAGCTTTGTTGAGCCATGGGCAGTGCCATGTCTCAACAGGGGGGATGGTACAGCTGGTGAACCAGGTGTTCACAACATACGGATTTACAAACTACTCTAAAAAATTTTGTTTGACGTGTCAAATTTGATACAAACATCATGCACAAGGGGTGTTAAAGCTCAAGCAAGGGAGTTTCCCTACACCACCATATCTGTTTCATACTATCTGTATGGATTTCATAGAATTGAACAAATGTGAAAATAAGAAGTATTGTCTTGTCATTGTATATATGTTTTCCAGATGGGTGGAAGCCTTTCCAACCAAAAATCCAGATGCAGCCATGGTAGCAAAAGTACTTGTCAAAGAAATCATCCTAGATTCGGCATTCCGGAAAGGATCTACAGTGACAATGGTACACACTTTGTAAACCAAACCATACAGCAGTTAAGTAAGCATTTTGGTATTTCTTTAAAAAATCATTGTGCATACCATCCGCAATCTGCAGGGCTAGTTGAGAGACATAATGGTATATTAAAGAACAAATTGAGAAAGTTAATAGCTGAGACAGGAAAGAATTGGCTGTATTGTTTGCCCCTGGCGCTGTTGAGCATGAGAACTGTTCCGACTGCAAAAGGATTGACTCCTTTTGATAAACTATTTGAAAGGGCTTATTATACACCCCAGTGGAAACTTCTCATGTCCTCAGACCAGGAAGCTGATTTTACACTAGCTGAATATATGAAGAAATTCATGGATTCTAAACATCTGTTGCAGTCAAATTCTGTTTCAGATAAAAAACAAACCGAAACATCAGCAGTGGCAGTGATCTCCGGGGAGTGGGTGTGGGTGAAGAATATGAAGAAGAAGAATTGGTCATCACCAAGGTGGGAAGGTCCATATCATGTGCTTCTTTCGACACCCACTGCAGTCAAGATAGCAGAGCGAGCTTTGTGGATCCACCTGATGCACTGCAAACTAGTTAAAAACTTTGAACTGGACAAAAATCTTACCTCTCCATCGGGGCCCTCAGCACAAAGTCTGGCTACAAAGGGGGGTCAGATCAATAGGACTGATCCGTCTCAACCCCAGTGAAGAAACCATCGGTGCTAAAGGTCCTATTAGGGCAGAGAGTAAGAACACATATCTGAAATAAAGATGACAGGATCCAGTAAGATCCAGATGTACCTATTCGGAAGAGTCGGAGAAAACAGGAATGTAGAACAACCGTTTCCTCAGAAGTATTGCATAATCATCCTGTTGACTGTACTAGTGACAATAATCTTTTTGTTGTGGCCATTCCTTTTCCCAGCCACACAAACTGAACTCAATAAGCGTGGAGAGTTCCACATATAGTGGCACCCAAACTTCAACACTTACCAGGCAATCAAATATGTGTATGCTGAGACCTTCAATGTTTTGAATTGCTGGATTTGCACAGCTTTGCCAACAGCATACGGGGGGAGTTATTGGGATTAATAGCCCCCTCAGAGGGGGGAGTTATTGTTAACTTCAATCCCCCTAGGATTTCTTTAAGTGTAGCATGTCCAACAGCTCTGAGTTTGACATGGCCTTGTATGTTAAGCAGAGATTGCCTCAGAGTAGACGATATGCGACTGAGTATAGCTGGAGTTTTTTAAGCTGGTCAGCATAGGGCATCTGCTTTAGGCCTGTGATTCTTTTAGTGAGGTATTTCTGAGGCCTTTCCAGTTGTTGCAGATGTCTTGTGAGGTACATACCAAATGGGGCGTTATATTCTATAATGGGTCTATTGAGGGATGAGTGCAGGAGCCAACAAGACCTGGGAAAACTTAGTCTATGATACATCGATGTCACATCACAAGATAAAGCAACATTGCACTTGTCTGTTCAAAAATGATACAGTTCAGGTGGGTTGGAGCAATTGCAATGTGACTGTTCCCTATAGATGCTACAATAAAACTGATAACACAGGTTCCTATTGCAACACAAGCTATGATTCATTTTTTGAACTTATGCATAGGACAACTGATGAAGTAAAATATAAACAACTGATTATAGTTGGCAAAAAAATGTTTCATCCAAAGCCAGGACATAGTAAAGTTACTACCAAAGTAGAAGACTGTTATTTTGTATGTGGTAGGAAAGCATACAAGTGATTACCAGAGAATTGGTCCGGCAGTTGTTATTTGGGGTACCTGGTTCCGGCCATACGACACACAGCAGTTATACCTCAGAGGAAAATTCAGAATGTTCGACAAGAAATCAAGAAATCTGTCAACCCAGTGGGGCAAATCAATGTGGGCTGGTAAAACCATCATGCTGTGAACCTAGGGAAAATGGACTGTCACATATGGACTTGGGTGATACCATCATCTCGTGGGCAGGTGTATTGCCAGCATATGGAGCAATGAAATCAATCTGGGAACTGAGAAAACTGTCTAAACTTCTCGAAATAATGAGCAATGCAACCTTTTCTGCTCTAGAATTGGTGACTGATGAACTGACTGCCATGAGAACTGTAGTGCTTCAAAACCGCATGGCTCTTGACTTCACCCTAGTGGCGAGAGGAGGTACTTGCGTTTTAATCCAGGAGGAGTGCTGTTCGTATATTCCTAACCACAAACATGAGATAGACAATCACCTTGAGGTAATTCAGCAGGTGTCAGCTATGACCAAGCCAGGACCAAATTGATTGATGGACTTTTTCCAGAGATTGTTTGGGGGGTGGGGCAGTATCCTAATGAACATCCTGATTGCCATCTGTGTAGGAATGATCCTGATGGTGGTATGTGTGTGCTGCTGCATCCCCTGCATGAAAAGACTGATTAAAGACTTTATAGACATGTCAGTTTCAGAAACCTTATACCAAGGTGCTGAACTTGAAGAATTGTTGAAAATTTGAAAATGCTTTCATAAGTTTAAACTGAATGACTCTCTTAACTGCAAATCCTGAGTAGGAAGAAGTTAGGGGAAGAAAAAAAAACTGTTTATGCTTATTTTGAAAGTAGAATAAAAGTATTAAAAGGGGGAAAATGTTAGAAAAATATGTATTAGTAATATGCATGCTTAGCCCATCGAGGTTTAAAAGGGTTAATACATTTATTCTGTTCACAATGCATGAATCTGCACAGCTATTAGAAACTTAACAAGAAGCATTCTAATTTCTGCTAATGTTAGCAAATAACAAGAAGTGTTTCATTTCTACTAGTGTCATGAGACTTAACAAAGACTTATTGATTTTCTGCTTATGCCATGAGAAAGTACACAGCTGTTAGAAGCTTTGATAAGGAGCACAATGAATGCTTGAAAGTATAAACCATAGTCGGCATTACTTGTACCTAAGCTAGAAATGTACCTTGAATCTAGGCAAAATGTAACACATATATTAGAACTGCACAATTGAAGAATTGAAAGTTTGTGGTGGGCTAAAATAAGCCCCAAGGCCAGGTTGTTTTTCTCAAATGTTTTGTAAATCAGCAGTTATTCTCAACTAGTCAGCAATTAGTCTAGTAACATTTTCTGTAGAACAATACAGAAAGCTGTGTCTAACTACATCAGCAATAGAAGTAACATTTCTGTGTAACATGGAAAGAACTGTATAAAAATGCCATACTAATTATTAATGTCAGGACAAACCATTCTGCCAGCATGCTTTGTCTCCTTGCTGCAAGTTAATAAAGGGTGCCTTACTTGAACCTTACGTGAATTGGTGTTTGAAGTTTTTTCCTTTGATGTGTTCCAATTCTTTTGAAGTATCCAACTGATTAAACTACTGTCTAAGGTGAAGGCTGTTATAAATGAATTCCTGTAATCCTTACTTATAGTTGTTATATTACTTACTGCTATAACCTCTCCTCCTCATCTGTTATTCAAAATAAGTGCAAAATGATTGTTGTCCTTTTTGTTTATTACGTCTAGCATGAGGTTATTAACTAAGAAATGGAACATGATGAAGGAGGATAGAATTATTAAGGACAAAGTAGGAGACAGACCTGTCATTGTGTAAAGGAAGGGAACAAGCCTAAAGAATATATTTGCCCCCCACACCCCCCATTAATTATATATACCAACTCTGAGATCACACTACAGTGGGGAAAGGGCAGATTTCCTTTTAGCCACATTAGCAATGTCTATTCTTTGTGCCATTTTCTTTATGTTGGCCAACTATGATCGTTCAATTTAATTATTTATGATCATGTGGCCTTTCACTGAAAATAACTTTCAATGTTATATTTGTGGTGAATGGCTGTTCTGGGAAATTGCCATTCGATCACTAAACATAGACCCGAGTAAGTCATGCTAAAAATTTCTTTAAATTATGCATTGCCAAGAAACTGATTTGTGCAGATGATGGCAGTGTTACCGCAAGCGTGTTTCGCATTTCGTGAAGTAAACACTTGAGGTAGTTTACAAGATATGTTATGGGAGAAATTGCTGACCGATGCTGAGATGTTCATGCTGTAATCTAGATTTGAAGTGCTGTGGCCAGGTTTTATTACATTAACTGTTGCTATTCCTTCCCCTTTTGCATCATATTAGATGCATGAGTCATGTTATCTGATAAACTGCATAAATATATATTCCATAAATTAGTCATGTCATCAATTGATGACATTGCTGGACAACTCACACACATTCTAATTATGTACATTTTCAATTAACAGTATGCATGTATCTGCCATTCATTCATGTTCTTACACATTTTTTTTATTTTACAGGTTCAGCACTTACATTGATAGTCCTGCAGTTACAAATGTTGTCATTTGGGGCTGACTCTGACTGATACTAGCAGTACACAGCCATTACATAGGTAAGTAAAAGTTGTGAGTTTTGCCTAGCATCAGTTTTACTACATGTATGTGCATAGGATGAAAGCTGTACACCTTAGGTGGTCAGTATGCATGCTATCTGTTGCCTCTTGGCAAGAGTGAGGGCATACTGTGCATGCCTATGTCTACTTACACCCACAGCAGCTGGTGGTTCCCCCTTTGTCTCTTCACCTGCGTGTGGCTGTGGTGTTCTTGACACTAGTGGTGTAATGTAGCTCGGTATTCCTGTTGGAACTGTTTTCACATGATGATATTGTGTATTATAGCATAGACTGTGATCATTTTAGCAAAAGTGTGATGATGTGAGGTTTTGCCAGCTATGGCAGGAGAAGTAGGGCAGTGGATGTGTAACATATGCCAGCATAGCTAGCTGGAGTTTTGTAAAGAATTATATGTAATTTTTATAGCAAACCAATTTGTCCAGGTGCTTGTGTTGAAAATGTATTTGTAAATCTACTTGCTTTAAAAATGTACCAACAGTGGGGCCTGCTGGACAGAAAATAAATATACCTGTATGTCAGATTGCATTATAACTCTTGAAATGAATATACTGTAACAGAAGATACTGGAAGAGAAGAAGTTAATCTCAGTCCAGCTAGTCTGAAATTAAATTACCTGGTTTAGACCATAAAGATTGTATCTTACTATTCTGGTTGCAGCCAGAGACAAAATGTGTGTGAAAACCAGGACTAGGAATCATACTGTATTCTCCTTATGGTTGAACCAATTGTTAGAAAGGTGGAAGTTTTTGAAATGGTTTTATAGCTTCCAGATGCTATAACACATCTTAGCAAAGCTGTATATATGTGTATGGTAACACATATGTGCAAGCTTATGGCTCCTTTTCTAGTAAAGGTGGTAGAATAGGAATCAGAAGTCAAGTGACCAGATGTGTGTGATGTTATTCTGTAATCCAGTAATGAAATAATGTTTTTATATTAGATAAGAGAGAAGTCTCAGGGCAGTTTGTTTTTGAATCCTGACAAAGAAGGATCACTCACCCACTTCATATTGCCTTGCTTTAGCAAGTAACCAGGGAATAGATCAGTCTGAAAAGTATAGTGAGATTAGTTAAGTACTGTTTTCCTGTATCTGTGTGAATCTATCCATTTGAGTTATTTTTTTAATATTTCCTGTGATTGAAACTCTGTTTTTTATTGTAAATAGATATTTAGTATTTTCATGTTCTTTTATTATTTTTTATTAAATATATTTAATTTTTCATTGTGGCTGATCTTTTAGAGAATATTTTAATCTTTGAGAGTACTTATATTTATCCGGCAATACTGTGGACGCTTCTGATAGCCTTGCTGCATTGGTCAAACACTACCATTTGTATTAGTATAAATTTTACTCTGTTTAATTGGATACCCTTGCAATAGCCTTAGAGTAGTTGGCTTTGGAGTGTTCTGGTAGCAGTATGATAGGAGGAGCATAGCTTCCAAATCTGTGCCAGCCTTTCCCAGGTGTGTGTGTGTGTGTGTGTGTGTGTGTGTGTGTGTGTGTGTGTGTGTGTGTGTGTGTGTGTGCGCAAACATCAAACCTCAAAGAGTGTGTACATAAGCTACTTGGAGCAGGAACACAGAGCACTGGTTTTACAGACAGGTTGGTGGAGAACTTGTCTTGGAACACTTGGCTGAGGAGACAACTCTACATCTTTGGTCAGCATGGAGTTTTATTTGGGGCCAGGATGGGAGTGAGATCCCTGTGTCTTGTTAATGGAAATTGTACATGGTGCAGAGAGCTGCATCTGGAAATACTGTGTGCATATATCTATTTTTGTTCAAATTGAACGTCCCTCACTGGTGTCAGTGGTGAGGATTGAGGGTCCTTGACTACTGGCTCAGGGCAGGGCCATCATAATAAGTACTGGGATAATACTGCAGATCACACCCTGATGCACCCAGGCCCCAAAATCTTGACTTCAGCATCCCAAACACATGCTCTATGATATTTCTTGAGAAACTTCAGCAGCCCAAATACATGCTCTATAATATTTCTTGAGTATGTGCCTCATTATAATGTTCCTCCATGGTTGTGTCTGCATTTCTGATGGGTTTCATTAGTCATGGTTCAAACGCATCTCCTGCATCCCCCAGTAAATGGCCTTGTATGATATCACTCCCAGAAAACCTATGGAAGAGATGTGAGTTGTGCCAGATATATGAGTCATGGTAACGGCTAAGGTTGCCAGCATACTCATTTTGGTTGAGTCCCTTAACATTACACACAACATGGCAGTTAATGGAATGGAACCCATTTCTGCTGATACAGACGCTTCACTCTTCCCCAGGTTGTGCTTTGGTCTCAATGTGTGTGCAGAGTGCTATATTGTAAATATCCTGTATAGTTCTAGCTCTGTCCTCTGAGCTATGGGGGAAATATATGTAGTCACTGGCAAGCTGTAGCATAGCATTTGGTAACTGGTGTATGATCCTATACGCTAATGCCTGTAGCACCCCATATATGGCCCTTGTGAGTCTCTGAAATGTTCCTGTAGCTAATATTGTAAATGTTGCACATACCTTAGTCTTCCCAGATATTCTTTCCCCTTAATTTGCCCTTGCTATCATTTGAGGGTGACAGAGGTTACTGAGTTCCAGGAGTGTGTCTCTATCTACCCTGTTGCCCCCCACCCCCCATGTGAGGGGCTGCACACCTCACACACCCCTACTTATATATACCAACTCTGAGATCGCACTACATTGGGGAAAAGGAAAAACTTCCTAATGCTGGCCAACCAGCTCTGTTGCCGGGCTAAATTTTTCTATAATTGAACGTTCAATTGTTTTAAGTTCAATGAAGAGAGGTTCAATTGATTTCTCATTTGATGACTGAACATAGACACAGTAAGAGCAGCCTCTTACCTCCTATGTCAATTGTAGAAACACTGTATTCAGAGATAACTATATCAGTGCCAATGCTGTTGTTAAGGAATGATAAACTTGTTTTTACTGCTGAATGTATCATGCTAGGAAGATTGAAAACAATAATTCTACAATTTATTAGTTATTATTTAAGACAATGGCAAGCAAAAAATATTCTTTAGTGTAGTTTGCATGTTCGTGCATTAGCCAATTATCTGTGATGCAAGGAGTATGCAACTTTACTCTACTTATCAGCTGTCACTGCATCATAGCCAAAGTTTGCCTTGTGCCATATAGTACTGGCATTAGTTTAATAAAAGTATGGACATGAACTTTTAAACCTGCATTAATGCATCCATTGCAACATTAATGCACCAGTTACTTAATAACCCCTGATAAAGGGCTTGTGCTAGCCCCAAACTCAAAAAACCTGTGTCAGTGCCATTAAATGTATTACATCACATCTGTGTTTCAGTGTTTTTTTTTTTAGTGGACTGGCACAGCATTCTTTATTCATGGTTTCTACTGCATCTTCTGTGCTCCATTTTTGCAACATAAACAGTGTGAAATGATAAAAGGTAGGATTTATTCCACTAAATCACTTTCTCTACTACTGTCCAAATGATGATTATATCACCATCCTCAGTGCATACTAAAATTTCTTTGAAATCCCGCATACCACCTTGCTAAGATTTAACTCCAAACTTCCATGACTATTTTATTTGACATATTTAATCACCTTATACATCTCTAAAACTTCTGGATTTTGAAGGGCGCAGCCTGTATAAGCAGAGTCAACTGAAAATACAATGGTTTATATACCATGACAGTGCCAGTCAAAATTACTTGTTTTGTCTTATTCATACCATGTTGCCCATAAATCCTCACATGATGTAGGAAACAAGTCCTGTATATATGTATGTGCCACACATACATACATATACAAATGCATATGAATGCATTGTCATGCATACATAAATACCTACATCTGTAGTGTCCTGTGGATTTTACCAGCCATAGTCATAAGGGTAAGACTATGTAATCTAAGTAGGCAAAGCTAAGGCTGCATAAAGCCCTTGAGGTTTCATCAAATTAAAGATTAAACACTGAACTTTAAAGGATTTGTTAATTGTGTCTTCATTTCAAGCATTTGAACTACCATGTTCATTAAATTCAAAAGTAGATGGTTGAAATCTGGGCTAAAACAGAGAAAACTGATTTTGCAAACATACTTTACTATCCCCTCGTAAAGCATAACATAAAATATTACCTCCAACACTCCAGATGACAATCGGCGATGCGGCTATTTTAGTGTGCACCACAGTTCAGTTTATGAGGTGCTCCTGTAGGATTTTAGGTTTACTGTGTGTCCTTGACAATTATTTATGCAAAACCAATAACATAATCAAGCTTCCCTGGTGAAGAGTGATGGCAGCAGGAATATTGTCTACATCATGACTTGTCCCATGCAGAACTGCCTTACTCCTTGGCTTCTGACTGTGGACTTGAAGCGATTTCCATTTACAGGTCTATCAGTCTGACAGTCTCACACACACACACACACACACACACACACACACACACACACACACACACACACACACACACACACACACACACACACACACACACACACACACACACACACACACACACACATACATATGCATGCACATTTAGTAATATAGATGCCGCCAAAATAAAATACTTGCAGAGACTCCACTCAATTCTTTGGCTATTCCCATGTACAATTTCCATCAGTCTTGTTTCATGTATGCTGGGCATTCATTATTAAACTCTTAAAATTACATTGAGAGAGTGACTCTGGCAGAATTCTCCAGCACAATACCACTGCCAATGTAAAATCATATGTTCTTACATTAGTCTTAAACCGTGTTCCTTCCATCTGCTTCCATGCCCCATCCTCCAGTCTGTATTTTTGTTGGTTATCTCCATATCATTGTCAAAATCACATCATTCCTTCTTATTCAATTTCCCATTGCATACATAACACACTCTCTGATTCTTTCCCCATAACACAAACCCTGCTTGTAAGAATGTTGTGCATAAGATTTACGAGTTTATAGAATTCATTAACCAGACCACCAATTTCCTACAATTCACATACGAACTAGAAGACACTATTTCATACCTGGATGTAAAATTATTGAAGGATATGACAAAAAATTTAAAAAAAATCAGCTAAGAACCCATCTACTCAAATTCTTTCCTACATTACTCTGGCTTCCACCCACCAAATAAACAATGTTGTCATTAAGGCTCAGTTTGTCAGAGCGGCATGTATGGTTACTCTTTTTGATGACTTTGTTGAAGAATGTGAGGCACTTAAAGCTATGCTCTTGGCTGGGTTACCCTGAGATCTTTATTAAGAGCTCTATGAATGAAATGATTTGTAAGAGGAGGTCTAATTTTTACCATCTTATTTTGTTGGACTGCAGAGGACAGAACCAGTACGTAACTGTGGTTAATGGCATTAGAGACCCTGCAGTAACTGGTAAGGAAATTCCGTATACCTGTAATTATATTGCCATCTTTTCATTGGACTATGAATTCATTAGGTGGATGTTGAACAAAAATTGGGCATTATTATATGACAACACAGATTCAAGGAAGAACTTTTATAAAGGGCCGTAGGTCATTTATAGGAAGGGCATTAGTATGAAAAATATCCTTGAATCATCATTTAAAAGAAACAAGGATGGTGTGAAGAAAGGCATGTTTAAATGTGGTTCTTGTAAGTTTGGTAAAGACATCTTGTGTGCCGATCATATAATAAAAAAGGAAACATGGTACATTAATGGTAGACACAACTGCCTGTCTAAAGGGGTTGTTTATGTGGCCATATATCAGAACTGTTCAGTGTTCTATGTAGGAAAGACTAAACAAATGTTGATAAAAAGAATTTATGGACCTTTATATGCCATCAGAAAAAAAATGACACTAATGCCCTGTTTAAACATTTAAATGAATACCTGGAACAATGTTTTACATTTCTGGTGTTAGATCAGCTTGATGGTAACCCGGAGTGGGGGGGGGGGCTGGAGAATTTGTTTTAGAGAAAAAAAGAGTTCTTATGGCAACTACTTCTTAAGGCAGATAATTGTCCAGGACTTAATGGGACTCTATCCATCACTTGCTTATTGAAATGGAAATCTTACCAACGCTAGAAGGTTTTTAAATAAATTATTATACATTTATGTGCAATATTCTCAAATGGTTTTATTATTTGGTATTGCTATAAAAATAGCTGTATTGTTCCTTTTATAATATCAATGCCTTTATTGTATTTTAGTTACACTGTTCCCTTAAAATGTTTGGCACAGAAGTGTCATGTGACTTCAAAAGTTTTTAAACAGCAGTGTATCAATTCCTTTCTGTTATCTGAAGAAGTCTAATATTTACAGACGAAAGTGCTTATGTACATCTTCTAAATAAATGTGGTGTGGTTTACATTGATCACAGAGCATTTGTGATTTTTGTTCCTTTCATCTCCATATCATTGTCAAAATCACATCATTCCTTCTTATTCTGTCTCCCATTCCATGCATAACACGCTCTCTGATTCATTCCCCATAACACAGACCTTGCATTTTCTCATTTCCATTTTTAACTCCTCATTTGCTTGCAGTTCCTTCACTTTATTTTGCACCACAGGATCCTGCTGCCTTTTGTCTACACCATTTCACGATGTACTACAAATCAACCTAGGGGTATCCATAACTGCAGATCCTTTTCCTTACATAGACATACACACACACACACACACACACACACACACACACACACACACACACACACACACACACACACACACACACACACACACATATATTTTGAAAAAGAAGAGGATCACTTACATGAAAGTGCACTTAAATGAAAGTGCACTTTCGCAAATAACGGTTCAACGAATCACTAAGAAACACTGTGGCGCCAAAGCACACTAAAGTGGTCAAAAGGGATTTTACTTGTTTCCTCACTGTAGTGTGATCTCGGAGTTAGTATATTTAAGTAGTGGGGTGTGGTGGGGAGCAACTCCCCACATGTGGGTGTAGGGGGCTTGCCCCCCTGAAAAACACTGTTTTTTGTGTTTTTTATCGGTTTGTTGAACCAATAATCGCATGTGCACTTTTGTGTAAGTGGTCCTCTATGAGACACTGCGGTGCCGAAGCACACTACAGTGGGGAAAAGCAAATTCACCTTTTTCTCCACTGTATGCAATCTCGGAGTTAGAATATTTAAGTAGCAGGGTGTGGGGGGGTGCAGCCCCCCACATGGGGGTGCGGGGGGCTTGATCCCCTGCAAAACACTGTTTTTTGTGTTTATGGGTTCATTGAACCAGTATTCGCAAAAGTGCACTTTAGTTTAAGTGCACTTTCGCTTAAGTGGTCCTCTACTTTTCTTTTTCGAAATAATGAAAATTCGACAAAGAAAAGTAGATCCACATATACATACACACACACACACACACACACACACACACACACACACACACACACACACACACACACACAGATTATCTGATGATCCTCTATTGCTGTTTGATTACCCCAAACATTCCCAGATGTAGTTGTCTCTAAATGCCCTATATACTTGAATAAGTTAACTTCTTAAATATCTATATCTATAAGACACACTGTATAAATTCAGATATTTTAGTCTTTCATAATAACTTAAATTTTCATATCCATTGTTGCTCTTTGTATATTTCCTCTGTACCATTTCCAATTTGGTCATAGGTTTATAGGTTCATAGGTTCATAAGATGGTACTAGGCTATCGGCCCTAGGGCCTATACAAGCCTAGCCAAACAATTCCCTGGATATTTCTTCCCACACTGTTTACTTCCTTGGACCCCTGCCTAGCAGGGCAACTGATGTGATCCCCGGGTGAATTTCCTTTCTCCCACCCTATCGTCAAGGTTCCTTTTGAAGAAGGCCAAAGAGGCACTCTGCTTGACATGTATGGGCAGTCTATTCCAGAGTATGGGGAGTCTCTGGGCCAGGAACTCTCAGCATGTTTTGTTCATTGAGATGACAAGGTTTAGATCCCTGGAACATGTAGCTCTGAGGGATTGGGATTTCTGTAAGTGGAGCATGTCCAACAGCTCAGGGTTTGACATGGCCTTGTATGTTAAGCAGAGATTGCCTCTGAGTAGAAGATATGCCACAGAGTATAGCTGGAGTTTTTTTAGGCAGTCAGCATAGGGCATCTGCTTTAGGCATGTGATTCTTTTAGTGAGGTATTTCTGTGGCCTTTCCAGTTGTTGCAGATGTCTTGTGAGGTACATACCAAACAGGGTGTTGAACTCTATAATGGGTCTAATGAGGGATCAGTACAGTGGGACAATGGCCTCCTTGGGACAATGGCCTCCTTTTTTCTGGATGAAAAGCCCTTAGTGATGAGATGTGCCACATAGAAGGATTTCCTGACTGTTGTGGCGATGTGGTAATCGAAGGGGAGACCACTGTCCACCTGTGTCCCTAAGTCTCTCATCACACTTTCGGTGTTTAGTATGCTTCCACCTACATGGAAATTCATGGGTACATGTTTTTTTCCAAAGGGGATAACTATACATTTCTTGGCATTAAGCTTGAGACCATGGCTCTGGCAACAAGCATCTGTTTCTGTAAGGCCCTTTTGTACAATATCCACATCATTTGGGGATTCAATAATGGCTCCCAGTTTGCAGTCATCTGTGAACTTTGTTAGCCAGAGTCCCTTAGTGTTGGCCTGTAATTCAGGGAAGTAGATGCCAAACAAGAGCGGTCCCAGGACTGAACCCTGAGGTACTCCACTTGTCACTTGTCTGGAGCTGGATTTGGAGTCGGCTACTTTTACAGTGTGGGTTCTGTCAATAAGCCAGTTGGCAACCCATTGAGTGACATAGGGATTTATGCCCAGCTTAGTAAGTTTATCTATGATTCCAGAGTGGGGGATGGTGTTGAAGGCCTTGGCAAGGTCCAGATAGGCTGTGTGGACTGCCTTACCCTCGTCCACAGCTCTGGAGACTGATTCGAAGAAGTCAATCAGGTTCAGGAGACAAGATCGGCCCTTCACAAACCCAAACTGGGTGGGGTCCAGTGTTTGAAGGTTGCCAATGTCTTCATTTATAAGTTCCATGATAATGAGTTCCATGCTCTTGCAGATCAGGCTCGTCAGACTGATGGGAAGGTAGTTCCCGGGATCCAAGGTGGATTATCCCCCTTGTGGAGTGGGATAACTGTAGCTGTGCACCACTCAGTGGGCATGAAGCCTGAGGTGAGGCTATGATTAAACATGACACTTAAGTGAGGTGCCAGTTCATTTTGGAATTCATGTAGTACACAGCCCGGCATGTCATCTGGTCCCATAGATGCTGTATTCTTAGCTTTGGAGAGTGCGGTTTCTACCTGTGTGGCCGTGATTACCAGAATTTGGCAATCTTTTGGTATTGAGATGGGCCCTTTAGGGAGTGAGAGTGGGTGAAGTTGGCACTAAATCGATCTGCCAGGATATTGGCAATATCCTTGGGATCAGTATATTTAATGCCATTCTGTTGTAGCTCAGATCAGATTTGAGCATTGCCTTTTAAATTCTTGACATAACTATAAAATGCCTTGTGGTTGTCTTTGGAATCTTTGGCAATTTTATTTTCGCAACTAGCTTTGGAGGATTTTATGAGGGATATCAGCTTCTTACTAAGGCTGGTAAGGGAGTTTTTTGCATCCTGGGATTTTCCTCTTTTCTGCAACAGTTTCTTCCTTCTGTTTTATAGTTTGTTTATGGCAGGGGACCACCAGATTAGCTTCCATTATTTGAAGGAGAGCGTATTGGTTCTATTTGGGATGGCATGATTCATGCATGAGTGGATGTGCTCATACAGTGCCTTAGTGTAGGACTCAGCAGTTATACTTTCAGCTCCCGTCTGCCATGAAATTTGTCATTTCTGACTTAAGTAGCATGAAGTTGGCTTTGGAGAAGTTTTTTATGGAGGTTTCCTTACTGGGGGTGAGAGTGGGATGTGGATGTCAAGGGTGATTTGCTTATGGTCAGACCTGACCAGTGAGGGGGTGACCACTGGTGTGGAGCATCTGTCTCCCATGTTGGCAATGACCAGGTCTAGGATATTGGAGCCCCTGATTGGGACAATGGATTAGCTGATCCAGGGCATTGGAATTTATGAATTCCAAAACTGTTGGGAAAAGGTGATGGTACCCGAGTAGTTTTCCCAGTTCATGGCAGGGTAGTTGAAATCACCCAGTATTAGGGTGTTTGGTTGTTATCTTAATATTTTCCAGTATGTTTAGAAAGGTGTAGTGAAAATCTTGGGAAATGGTGAGGGATCTGTAGCAAGCTACAATTTCGACTGCAATCTTACCTAGTGTTAGTTGCACCTGGAGAATATCAGATGCATTGTTTTAGGCAATTAGCCTGGAGATGTGAATATCCTTGTGAATATGGACACTACTCCACCTTTAGTGTTTCGGTCTTGGTTTAGTGGCCAAAAAGTGTGGTAAGAGTTGTAGCTTGGTATTGCATGGGTGCTCTCTGGAGTCTTGAAGCAGGTCTCAGTTACTGCATAGATATCAATGTTTTCCATTTTTAGGAGTGCCTTGAGAGAGTGCATTTTGAGGTTTAGACTTCTAGCATTGAGTAGCATTACCTTCAGATTTTGAATGCCTGTATCTGTTATGGTGGTGGTTTTGTCCTTTGAACCTTGCCTAAAAAAAGCAGTATAGGGGTGGCAAGAGCTTTGGCCAGTAAACTGAATCCCAGGGTTGACAGCTGTAGACCATCTCTGGCAAAGCATTGCGGTTTGTCGATCATGTTGTCCCAGGCAGACAGATACTGGATCTCCTTTGAATGACACCAGAAGCTTAGCCAATTGTTGAAGTTAATCATTTTGTCCTTATGCTGTGGTATCATTCTGGGTGAAGGCAGGATGCTACTCAGGGCTAGGGTCATACCTGCCTGGGCCACATAATCTGAGAGATCTTCCATGTCTCTTTTCATGTAGTCCAGGGAAGTAAGTCTCAAGTCATTCACTCCAACATGGACAATGACAGAGTCTTATTTGTACTTGTTGTGGAGTGACTTGAGTGCATGCGTTATGTGGCGGATCCTGGCACCCGACAGGCAGCTGACTGTAATTTTCTCCTTGTTCAGCCTGGTAAGTGGGACATCAGTGTACCTAACTATAGAGTCACCTGTGACTAAAGTGTTGGGTACATTGTCTTGCCTTTGGGGCTGTTGTTGTGCGGCACACTGGTGTTGTGAGCTATGTGTCACTTTGGTTGTGACGGATGTTTATTTGTGGTTCAGCTTCGGAGGTCTTTGTTGCTTGGGCAGGTTAATGTTAAGGGCCTCCACATATGTGGGTTTAGTGTTGCTATGTGTGGGTGTTGATGCTGTGGGTTTTGAAGGGCTATGTGTTGCTTGAGGTGTAGTGCAGGGTTTTAACCTTCTCCTCTTGACTGTCTCGCACAATCTTGGCTGGAGAGAGCTTTGCTTCCAGTTTGACTATGTATGTGCATCTCTCACAGGCTGTAGTGTTGGGTGGTAGGAGGAGAAGGTTGTCTGTGTACATGAGGCAGTTGCTGTATAACCCCAGTATGCCCAGATTCACCAGGTGGACAGGAGAAATCACAGGAAGCTGACCCTTGGACATGCCTGTTTAGGTGCTTTTTTTGTAAAGTGCAAGAGCTGCTCTCCCTTACCTTAACAGGTTTCCATATTGTTATTCTGTACTATAGTTTGTGTTTAATGTAACTTACAAGCAATGATTTCATCATTTCTGATTCCACAGACTTTCTAAATTTTTTATAGTCTATAGTTTATAACTATCATTAACCAAAAATCAGGATCTACCCGTATACCAAGGTCCTTAAATGAATTAACAGTTTTAATCACTGAGTGCTATATAAAATACTTACCCTTTAATCTATGTTTCCCAAATCTCACATACTTAGTTTTTTAAGTATTTATCAGTGCATATTGTTCTCCAGTGCCCAGATGTCTATTTCTTAGTCAAGTTCTTTAGCAGACATGCCCCATCTATAACACATGGAATCAGTTTCCCATTCTCTTGTCATCTGCATACAAACTGTAGAACACCTCAGCTGAAAAACAAAACATCTGAAATATGCATCCTAAACATGTATGGGCTAAGGACACTACTCTCTGGGACACCCTAACTATAACCTAGAATGTCAACTGCCAACTGCTGTATAATAATCGTCATGTCCTAATTGTAAGCCATGCTGCTATCCATTTTGTCAAGATTACCTCAATACCTACTTGTTCTAATTTATTGATCAGAGTTTTGTGTATGACCTTATCAAATGCTGAAGTTAAGTTTATATAAATTACTTCACAGCCCAATGTTTTCATTTATAACTGTTATTCTATTATTATAGAGCATCATGTTGCAGGTGGTTATACATCTGTTTTCAACATATGCATGCTGATATATAGTTCATGTCCCAGTATTTCCAGTTCTGATAATGATTTATCCAAAATAATCCTCCCCATTATTTTTCCACATCAAGAAATTAAATGTATAGGTATATATGATTCGGGGTTTGTCCCATTCTACTTTCCCTTAAATAGGTTCATAGGAGGTTACTAGACTATTGGCCCTAGGGTCTTTATAAGCTAAAACATGCTATACCTTTGTTGACTTATTGATCGAGTTGTATGGTCTATATTTGCAGTGCGAGTCTATGATCAGTACCAACTGCCCTTATCCAAGAGGGACATAGGTGACACCCCAAGGTAAATTTATAGTCTCCCATCCAATTGTCTAAATTACACTTAAAATAGGGTCACCGAGGAGCTTTGTTTTATGTGAATTGGAAGTTTGTTCCAGAGGAGTGGCAATCTCTGGGAGACATATCTGTCTCTCCAGCTTGTCTTGTAATTGTTGCAGGCTAGGTTAATATTCCTAAAAAAGTGAATCTTGTCCCATTTAACTTGCAGATGTGCAGCATTTCTATTAGGAATGGGTCTGAGGCTGCTCTCACTGCACAAGTCACATTTCAGCAGCCTGTAAGATACAGAGTTCAATGACAGTGCCTTCAGTCTGTCCATGTAGGTCATGTGTTGAAGGCCCTACATTTTCTTGGTGAGAAACCTCTGATGTCTGTCCAGCTGCTGCAGGTCTCTGGGAAGGTACATACAGAAGGGAGCATTGTACTCTATTAGTGGTCTGATGAGGGATGTGGACATGGCAGTTTTAACAGCCTTAGCTCTGGATGCAATGCCCTTATTTATGAGATGTGCAACATAGAAGGCCTTCCTTACCACTCTGGACACATGGTGATCAAAGTTAAGGTTGATATCAGTCTGTGTTCCCAAATATCTCATCATAGGGTTTGAGCTAAGGGGTACTGTTAATATTGTAATTTGCAGGGACTTCCCCTTTGCTGAAAGGGATGATAATGCATTTTTTGCATTTAGTTTAAGTCCATGACACAGGCACTAATTGTTTGTCTATGAAAGCCCTTTTTGTATAATGCCAGCATCTCTGGGGTGCTAAATGATTGCACTCAGTTTGCAGTCATTGGTGAACTTGGTAAGTCACAGGCCCTCTATTTTCACCTGAACTGCTAAGAAATAGATTCCAAACAGTAGCACCCAGCACAGATCCTTGTGGTACACCACTGGTAACTGGTGTGCTGATAGAAGTGGAATCCCCAACTTTGACTGTGTGCATTCTGTTGGTGAGCCAGTTGGCTACCCATCTAGTGAGATATGGGTTAATTCCCAGATGGGTGAGTTTCTCAATGATGCCTGAGTGGGGGATTGCGTCAAAAGTGTTGGCTAAGTCAAGATAGTCTGTATGTACTGTTTTGCCTTCATCCAGGGTTTGGTGACATTCTCAAAGATGTCCACAAGGTTTAATAAGCATGATCTATCCTTAACAAAGCCAAATTAGGTTGGGTCAAGAGTTTGAAGGTCACCTATGTCTTTGTTGATAAGGTCCATGATGATTCTCTCCATGGCCTTGGAGATAAGGCTGTTTAGGTTTATGGATCTATTGTTCCCAGGGTTAGCTGATGGACCCCTTTTGTGCAAGGGAATTACTGCTGCTCTTTCCAGTCTGCTGGGACAAAGTCAGTACTTAGATTGCGGTTGAAGAGAGTGCCAAGTGGTCCTGCTAGATCCGGTTTTAGATCATTTAGTAGGCAGCCTGGGATCTTATCTGGTCCCTTAGAGGCTGTGTTTTTGGCCATGGAGAATGCAGTTATGACTTGCTCTTTGGAGATAGTAGGTAAAGAACTGGTGACAGGTATGCTTTGTGGTATGTTTGGCGGGGAGAGGGGTTGTCTAATGGGGACAGATGGGTTTAACTAGTGCATGTCTGCAATCTTCAGGAATCTCGCCATACTTAAATGGCCCAGAGAATAACAGATACAATGGTACTGTAAATTCATGCTGAAGTCTTCTCAAGTCATCATTGCTAATTCTATCACTTCCCTATGCATTGTTTTGGTCCTGTTTCTGTAGTTCTTTTTCAGTATAATCTAGTTTAATTTCAATACATGAAGTTACCTGGAAGTTACTAAAATAACTGATCACCCTCTTAGTAGAGCCAAACTGTTTTGCATAAAAGTTTGTAAATATATCTATAATCTGTTGTGTTTGAGAATACATTTTAGCATCTACACAGTTTATTGATTTGTATCTCTTTACTCCTACCAATTCTTATGCATCTATAAAATGAGTTCCTATTATGCGCAATACCTTTATAATAATTTTCTTTATTTTTTTCGATCTTGTCTTACCCAGTGTTTAACTTGTCTAATTTATTTTAGTTTTCAGTTATATTTCAGCCTTATTCCTATTTTTTATACTTTTTATTTGCCATCTTAATTATCTTCTTTTGAAAATGTATCCATGTGAGCTTGTGTGCCTAGATCATGATGTGAAACATTTTTTTTTTTTAATTTTATTTTCATTCAATTTCCCCTTCAAAACTTGCTGCACTCCTTCCACAGAATGCATTGCTCCAATTAGTTTACAAGGTGCAGGGTCTGATTCTCACACGGGTTAACTGGCTAAGCTTAAAATGGTCTACAAGGGAAAGTTAGCCTAGTACTAATCTATGAACATATAGTGACTGTTTAGCTTCCATATAGTTTGTTATTAATCTTCTGTGCATTGTTTAAGATTTCAGTTTAACAGAATTATCTATCAGCAATTTAACTTGTATAACCCTGTGATCACTGCAGCCATTTTTACGAACATAAACAATCACTGGGGTGTTGCATTTCCTGGTAGCTTTTTTTTTTAACAATCTAAGCTAATTGTTTTTCCTGAACATCCTTACCAATGAAGTTGAATCAATATTATTCCAGTTTGTTTCTGTAAGTTTAAGTCCCAAGACACTAATATTTTCCTTCCTGTGGTTCATGCAAAAAATGTATGAATCCTTCTATGTTATCAGCAGTTAAGTTTAGTGCTCTCTGTACTCCAATTGTTATCTGTTCCTGAGTTTTCCTTATTTTCACATTTCTACAGTATTGGCATTCTCATCAAGAATGTAATAATCATAACTCTCATAACATTTTGTAATCCCTATCATAACACCTCCACCAGATTTTTTATTAAAATGTATGTTACAGCAAAACAGTTTTTACCCATCAGATCTGTTTTCCAGTTGTTGTTCTTTAGCCATGTTTCACAAACAATAACAAAATCTATCTTGTAGGTAGAACATTTTCCCAAAAAAGGACTGCTTATTTAACATTTGTTAATCAGGAAAGTCAGACTTGGAACAAAGCCAATTTTCAGTGAAGGCCCGGGGAGAAAGGCTCCAGATGCATGTCTTTGTAACGTGGGAGGAAACCCACACGAATGCAGGGAGGATATACAGACCCCACACAGAAGGCACCCCAGCTGAGAATCAAACCAGAAAAGTTCTTGCTGTGAGGTGACAACACTACCACTGCACCACTGCACCAACTTTATTAGTAATGTTTCTAGTTTTTAGCAACCAACACATATATATCACGTTATTTGTGAAGTGTTAAATTTCTGACCTGAGAAAAAATTGCCTTGTGTTAGTCCAATATTGCAATACATCTGCTACAAACATTCCCACCCTTTGTCTTGACCTGTGGACTCTAGCCTATCTTAACATGTTGGCCCAAAATTATGCTTTCTACTTTTTAAAATTGGCATTTTTTCATGCAGGTATTTACACAAAGACTTCTTACATTCACTCTATTATATGTGATTTGCTAAAATTACATCTTAGGCAATAGAGGGCTTTAAGATTCTTGCAAACAGTCATCAAGCCATTGAATATAAATTAAAACAGATCCATATTTCTTTACATTAAGTCATTCTAAGTCCTTGCCCTCATCTTAAATTTTTGCTCCTGGCAAGCATGACACTATTCAATGTTCATTGTTCTCTCAGCAAATGTTAATACCTCTTCTTCTTTCAGCTTTTCCCAGTTAGGGGTCACCACAGTGGATCACCTGTCCACTCATGATTGGCAGTGGAGTTTTACAGTTTCAAGTTGCCAGCCATGTTGTAGGTTGATTGGACACTCTAAATTAGCCCTAGGCCCATGTGTGTGCCTTCTGTGGAAGGTTGGGCACCGGCCCAACCTTTCACAAAAGGCACATACACGGACCTAGGACTAATTTAGAGTGTCCAATCCACCTACAACATGACTTAAAACCAAAATACTTGGAGGAAACCCACGCAACCACAGGGAGGACATACAGAAGGCACCCCTGCCAAGGATCGAACCAGATAACATCTTGCTGTGAGGTGGCAACACTAACCGCTGCACCACCATGGCCACTTTTGCAAATACTGCTATCAGTTCCTCTTCTTAGGAAGAATAGATGTTAGAGCCCCATTTTTCAGTGAAGAAAGGCAAGTAATGAGTGATAACAGTATTAAAAATTGAAAACTGAGATACATTACAAGGTATAACACTAGATCTAGAGGTATAGAAAATATCATAAGGAAAAATTGGAATATATTGTTATCGATGCCTGAACTTAAAAATATTTTATCTGAAAGGACATATTTTGCTTATAGAAATGAAATAAATTTTAAACAAAGGCTATGTTATAAAGATCTTAGACCAGACAATGCTGGTATTAGCACTAGGACCACTAGGAAAGGTACATTCCCATGCTACAATTGTAGCTGTTGTGAAGATCTATTATCTGACATAGAATTTAGACATCCAGTTATTGTTTTTTCCTATAAGTTTGAATGTTATGCTAATTGTAATACAACTTATATAGTATATCTAGCTACATGTATCAAATGTCCTGCATTCTATGTTGGTAAGAGTAGTAGAAGATTAAAAGATTGTATAATAGAGCACAAATCAGAGATTAGAAGAAATGTCCCCACCAATGCACTTGCTAAACATATACATAGTAATGCCAATGGTCATAGCTTCAAATTTAGAGTTATAAAGATTATTGAATGCAAAATGAGGGGAGGTGATATTAATAATACATTGGAAAATATAGAATATTCATGGATAGTAAAATTACAAGCATATGTCCATCCAGGTATTAATAATGCAGTAAGTCTGAAGCCTGTATTAATTAAAAAACAACAAAAGCTTCATTAACTGAAAATTTATGCACATACTTTTTTATTTTTTTTTATTTATATATATATATATATATATATATATATATATATATATATATATATATTATTTTATATGTATATATATATATATATATATATATATATATATATTTTTTTTTTTTTTTTTTTTTTTTTGGTATATATGTACACACGTATATTTTTGTATTAATTTAATATGTATGTCTTTTTAAATGCTTTAAATGTTTTTAACTGTTTTATATATACTTTTTAGTTGTTCTGTTGGTTGGCTGTGTCATATGATTAATTGTCTTATAATATAAAAATGTGAATTAAAATGTTTTTTTATAGCACTGAGGAAGGGGAGACCCGAAAGCTTTGCTTGCTGCAATAAACTCTGGTGGTTTTACACAACTCTGTTCTATTTTGTTTTTTGATATTTTATTTTGTGTATTGAACGCAGTGCACCACAGTGTTTTCTTTGATTGATGAATGTGTGGTTTCTCATTCATTCATCAAGGTTGCACTTGAAGAGGGTCAGTGGGGTGCTCTGTTTGACGTGTATGGGAAGTCTATTCCAGAGATGGGGCAGCCTGTGGGAGACAAGCCTGTGTCTCCAACAGCTTTTGTTAGTGTCACATATTAGGTTCAGACCTTTTGAGTGGGTAGTACATGAGGAGTTAGACTTATGGATATGGAGCATCTCTAGTAGGGCAAGGTCCAAGATTGCCTTGTAGGTGAGACACAGATCACCCCTGAGCAATCTGTATGATACAGAGTAGAGTGATAATGATTTGAGCCTGTCGCTATAGAACAGGTGTTGGAGGCAATGGATTCTCTTTGTGAGGTATTTCATAGGTTCATAGGTTCATAGGTTCATACTAGGCTATCTGCCCAAGGGCATTTATAAGCCTAGCCCATAGTTATGTGGCTTTCGCCACCCCTTTAGTTTGAATAAAAACTATGCCTATCATTTTGCTGTGCCTCTGTCAAGCAGTGACGCTGAAGTAATCCCTGGGGTATATCTGCAATCTCCCATCCATTGGTCAAGATTCCTCTTGAACAAGACCAGAGAGGTGCTCTGCCTCACATGTACCGGGATTTTGTTCCACAGCATAGGGAGTCTCTGGGTGATGAATCTGTCCCTCCAGCACGTTCTATTTATAACCGTGTCAAGGTTTAAGTCTCCCGCCCTTGTGGTTCTGAGGGATCTAGATTTTTTGAGGTGAAGCATATTCATCAAATCTGGGTTTGACATGGCCTTATATGTCAGGCACAGGTCACCTCTGAGCAAGCGGTATGAGACTGAATAGAGCTGGAGTTCTTTCAGTCGGGCAGCATAAGACATATTTTGAGACCCTTTATCCTTTTAGTGAGGAACTTTTGGGGCCTTTCAAGCTGCAGCAGGTGTCTAGTCAGATACATTCGAGGAATTGTACTCAATCATAGGTCTAATAAGTGATGAGTACAGGGGGACGATGACCTCCCTTGATCTAGATGTGAATCCCTTCATGATCAGGTGGGTGATATAGAAGGTTTTCCTAACTACTTTAGCAACATGAGTGTCAAACGAAAGGCTACTGTCAACCTGGGTCCCCAGATCTCTGATGACTTTTTCTGTGCTCAGTGGATTGCCACCTATATGGTAGCTAGGGGTAGCCTTGTTTTTCCCAAAGGGTATGACTATGCATTTTTTGGCCTTTGCAATTGGTGCAGATGTTTGGGGAGGTACATTCCAAATGGGGCATTAAATCTGTTACTGGTCTATTGAAGGAGAAGTAGAGAGAGTTTATATATTATTTTCTGTTAGTATATTTATATATTCTGCAAAAGCATGGATTTAACTATTCTTTTTATAAGCACTGCCATCCACTTGCATATATTTTCTACTTCTATGAAACATCAGTCATATTTATGTTCCTTCATTTTATCTTTTTTGACATTTGTTTCTATTCCTGTAATTTCATATTTGTGTTGTCTCAGTCCTTGGCATATGTATAAAGCTTACATTTTCTCTATTACCGCTTTACACTAATCCTACCAGCTTCCATTCTTATATTCCCTCATTTAAATGTATGTCTTCTCCATTACAATGTCCTTTACTGCTTCTTGGTATACTTTATTTAGCATGCTTCCTTACTGCATTTTCTTTTGCATTTCTTGCGGCATGCTCCTTGCACTGAGTGTCCTTTGCAGTGACTTGATATGCTGTTCAAGTGTTCATCAACTTATAAACTCCACACAGCTTTCTGTTCTCCCTTGGTTCCACCCCCCTATCCCCACTTTGTTCCATGTATGACAGCATGCTACCTCAACCATATTTCCAGTCCATATACACTTATCCATTATTATTAATGACCCACCTCCTTAAGTTCTTACACAGCTCAGTGCTATTTTCTTGAAATTAGACTGGAATAACAGGAAGAGCACATTGTATGAATCTGAACTCTAAAAGCAGCTGCAACAATGTCGGTAAAGGAGAAAAGATTATGTGAAATATAAGAATGATGTTAAGAGGGTGCATATGTGGAATTTAAAGAAATGCAGACAATACATTTACAGTGATTACTTAGCTGGTGTGATGCCAGGACATGCTACATATTTTCTTGTTTCCAGTCATCCTTCTATGTAGGAATGGTAATGTTTATATTTGTCCTGCCTGCATTTGAGTGTAACAGCTATTATACCTCCTGTACCTTCTGCTAAGCGGTAGATATCATTCTAACAGCATATTGCCAAGATGCAGGCTAAGTGCAGTTTACATAGCTATGTAGAGTGGCAAATCCATGAACTCAGGGTAGATTCAAATCTTCTCAACCTCAAACAAGTTAAACTAAATCTGTTAAAATGTAATGTACAAAAGCGCTGAGCTTCAGTTACATGCTTTTCTCTCTCTTATTCCACTTTCCATTAGACAACTATGGAATGTTTTCCTCCCCTATACTTTTGTCCTTCCACAAAGAAACCAAAATATTATCTAAAAAAGAAAATGTATATCCTCTATTATAAGGGAATCTTTTTTTCAGGTAAAATAACAAAACTGTGGATATGAAAAGACTGAACACCATATTTAAGAATGCCAGACTACTGAATACAGGCACAGAGATTTCTGGATTTTGTAAATACAGACTCCCTGGACCAGATTGTCAATGCACCAACCAGGGGTGCAACCATACTGGATCTGTTCCTTATTAATATGGGAGAGTGCAGCACACCCCCTACTGTAATGTCATCCCTGGTAAGGTCAGACCACAAAATGGTTTCCTTTGTAGTAAAATAAAACTTGGGCCCCAGCTAAATCTGAAATATTCAGGAACTTCTATAAAGCTAACTTCCTGCTATTAAGACATAACCTGGCAACATTTCAAGCTCCCATAAACCCTGAGAACACTGTTGCCTATGCAGAACTAGTCACAGAAACCATGTACTAGCATGTTAATAGCTGCATAGAGGCAGCTGTAACCACCAGGAAAAAGTACAGAACTTACTCAAAAACTAGCCACCCTGGTGGAATCAGAAATTCAGTAGGCTGTATAACAGAAGGAAGAAATCTGTGGCAAAAATTAGGAGGTGCACCAAGGAGCACTCTCATTAAACTGAGCAAACAACTCAGGGGGCAAATAATGTCTGCCAAAGCAAACTTTGAGGTAAATTTGGCCTCCCAGGCCAAGGACAACCACAAGGTATTCTTTAGTTATGCCTGCAACCTCAAAGGCAATACACAATTTTGTGCAGAGCTCATTGTAAATGGAGACACCTATAATGAACCAGAAGCTATTTCAAAACTACTGGCTGCTAAATTCATCTCCAACTTTACCACTCTCTCCCCCCTCAACCTTCCCACAGGAAATACCATCAAATATAACTCCACCTGCTATCACTAGGAAACAGGTCCTTAAGGCTCTCTCAAAGGTCTGGAACACTGCATCAATGGGCCCAGACAATATCCCAGGATGCCTTCTAAATAGCATGAAATATGACATATCAGGCCCTCTAGAATTGATACTTAACTGTAGCCTCCAACCAGGCTTTGTGCATCATGAATGGAGAAGAGTGACAGTCATCCCTCTGAACAAAGGTAGGCCGCCTACAGTCCCTGGAAACTACAGACCCCTAGGTCTCACTAGTCCTATATGTAAAGCCATGGAAAGAATTATCATGGAAATGATGAACAGTGATATAGTAAACCTCCAGACACTGGACCCAACCAAGTTAGGTTTCATCAAGGGCAGGACATGCCTACTCATCTTGGTGGACTTCTTTGAGAAGATCTCCAAAGCAATGGATAAGGGCAAAATGGTTCACACTACCTACCCTGACCTGCCCAAGGCATTTGACACAATACCCCACTCAGGCATTGTTGACAAACACAAGAGGTTAGGTACAAACCCGTATGTCATCCATTGGATAGCCAACTGGGTCACAGACAGGACCCAGGATGTTAGAGATTGGGAAATCCACCTCTATAAAGAGGCCAGTCACAAGTGGAGTCCCTCAGGGATCAGTCCTTGGACTGCTCCTTTTTGGTATTTACTTCTCTTAAGTTAAGGCCAATGTAAATGCTCTCTGGCTGACTAAATCTGCAGACAATTGCAAGTTAAGAGCTGTCATTGAATCCCACACTGGTAGAAATGTTCTCTAGGAAGAGCTGACACAGACAAACAACTGGTGTCAGAGGCATGGGCTCAAACTAAATGCCAAGAAATGCATAATAGGATCCTTTAGGAAGTCATTTACTCATGGTAACTATCATATTTACAATACACCCCTTGGAGTTGACCCAATAGTCAGGGACGTAGGGACACACATAGACAGTGATCTAGCCTTTGACCATCCTGTGTCTACAGTAGTGAGGAAATCATTCTATGTTGTGCAACTTATAAACAAAGGTATGGCATCTAAGTCCAAGGCAGCCATTGTTCCACTGTATTTGGCATTCATTAGACCTGTCATGTAGTACAATACCCCCTTTGGTACGTGTCTAACAAGGCATATCTAACAACTGAAACATCCACAGAGGTTCCTTCCTAGAAGAATACTAAAAGATTACAGGGTATAAGTAAAATGCCCTGTGCAGACCGCCTCAAGGTCTTATCCATGTATTCTGCCTCCTACAGACTTTTGAGGTGGGATCTATGCCTAGCATACAGGGCACTGTCAAACCCCACTTGGATGGACCTCCTGCATATCCACAAAACAAACAGCACCAGAATTACCCCTCTAAGGACTTAAACCTTGCCTTTGATATGAATAGGACCTGCGTGCACACACACACACACACACACACACACACACACACACACACACACACACACACACACACACACACACACACACACACACACACACACACACACACACACACACACACACACACTTCTACACACAGAAACATGCACACACACACACACACACACACACACACACACACACACACACACACACACACACACACACACATATGTATATTCACAGGTCTATATTTAACT
Source organism: Protopterus annectens (assembly GCF_019279795.1). Classification (NCBI taxonomy): domain Eukaryota; kingdom Metazoa; phylum Chordata; order Ceratodontiformes; family Protopteridae; genus Protopterus; species Protopterus annectens. The sequence goes on from NC_056726.1 coordinate 1,262,434,014, forward strand.
GTTGAATAATATTTACATCAAACGGCTAAACATCAAACCCTAACCATCGAACGTCCATTCAGGGAATGTACACTTTTTTACCAGGGAAAGTAAATAGTTAGCCAACACTTTAGCATCTCAAGGAATGCAACATTTCAAACCTATGCAACTGGAAGGCTTCACTCTCCACACCCACTTTAATGTGGAGGGCTTCACCCTCAACATCCCCCAACTATATATAACAACATCTAGACTGAATTATAGTGGCAAAAAGGGTAGGAGGGGAAGTGTTGACCAACTAGCTACATTCCCGTTCACTGAAATGAACGTTCACTGAATGAATATTCAATTGTTAGGGCTCGATGTTTAGCTATTCGATGTAAATATTATTTGACAGTTAAACACAGACCCATGAATGTACATGTGTGTGTATGTATGTGTCTGTGTGTACACGTGTGTGTGTGTGTGTGTGTGTGTGTGTGTGTGTGTGTGTGTGTGTGTGTGTGTGTGTGTGTGTGTGTGTTGTGTGTGGAAGAGTTCCTGTGCTAACATGATTCATTGGCTGCCACTATTCATTACCTCAGGAAAGGGCTGATCTGCACTCACAGAAAACAGCAACTCAGAGACATGCAAATTTGCTGATAACAAGGTTGTTCCTCATTGTGGCTAACATGTCTCTAAATATACCAGTACTGCATTGTCTAAACAGGCCCTTTTTACTACAGCCCTTACCAAGAGCGGTGGGTTTTTTTTCAGTCCCCTAGAGCATACCCTATGCAGTGAGGTGAGCCTTCCATTTTGTGGTCTATGCCATTTCTTCTAGTAGTGCAGTCATGAAGTCAGTATATCTAGGTAAGGGGCTGTGAGAGGTACAGAGAGATGGTCCTCTAGTGAAAAAATGTACTAAAAAGTTTCAACATTATGCTCAATAAAACAAAACTTTTACATAGAAAATTTCAGTTTTACATTATTTAGTTTCATTCAATCAACACAAAATCAGTGTTGTGACATGACTCGTACTGACAGACAGAAACACAGATAGACAGGTATATTGATGGATACAGGGATGTGACTCATATAAATTAATAGACATAGGCAAGGTATACATATATTAACTTTTTATTTATTTTCCATTTGTTTTGTAGCATAGTCCCAATAGGCAACCAACCCATCTTCACTGGAGACCTAAGAAGATAAGATCCAGTTTATATGTATATCATAATTGAATCATATCAGAAATAGGCTCAGTATTACATCTTATATAAGTGCATCATAATTTACATGATATAATATATATACATATTATACAATATGATTGTGTGCGTATCTCTCAACTTCTTAGTATAAGAAATCTGGACAAAGCCAGAAATAATGGGGGGACAAAGGCCCAAAAATAGGAACATATTTTAAATATGGCTCACATAAACTTAGAATGTTGCTGGAATGACATATTGTGCATTATTATTATTATTATTATTATTATTATTATTATTATTATTATTATTATTATCATTATTATTATTATTGTTATTATCATTATTATTATTATATATTTTCTGAAAGATATGAAGCCTGAAAATCAAACATCTGTCATTATTTATAGGTTCATAGGACAATACTAGGCTATTGGCCCAGAGGACCTTATAAGCCTAGCCAAGAATTTCACCCATGTTGCCTCAAAGTCAGCACCTGTTTTCCCTGCCCAGCAAGGATCCCAGAGGTATATTTTCTGTTTCGCATCCAGTCATCCAGGTTCCTCTTAAACAGGGCTAGTGAGGTACTCTACTTGACATGGAGAGGAAGTCTATTCCACAGATGGGGGAGTCATTAGGACACAAATCTATCCCCCCAGCAAGTTCTATTCATGTCACAGACCAGGATGAGACCTTGTGTGTGGGTTGTACTAGTGGAGCTTGACTTATGGATATGCAGCAACTCCATCAAGGCTGAGTCTGTGATGGCCTTGTATGCCAGACTAAGGTCACCTTTGAGCAGTCTATATAAGACTGAGTAGAGGGACAGGGCTTTTAGCCTATCTGCATAGGATAGGTGTTTGAGACCCTGAATTTTCCTGGTTAGGAACCTCTGTGGTCCCTCCAACTGCTGAATGTGCTTGGCAAGGTACATGCCAAAGGGTCATTGTATGCGATAATGGGTCTGATACGGGAGGAGTACAGGGATGTTATGACCTCCTTGTTCCTGGATGAAATACCCTTACTGATGAGGTGGGCCATGTAGAAAGCCTTCCATACAACAAAGGCAACGTGGTGTCAAAATTCAGGTTGCTATCAACCTGGGTGCCCAAGTCCCTCATGACTGATCGCGTGTTTAATACATTGTTACTAATGTGATAATTAGTGTGGAAACCATTTTCCCCAAAGGGGATAATGATGCATTTTTTGACATTCAGTTTGAGGCCATGCTTCTGGCACCAGCCATTAGTTTGGTTAAGGCCCTCTTGGAGGATGTTCACATCACTTGGGGAATTTATGACAATGCCCAGCTTGCAGTCATCTGCAAACTTGGTCAGCCATAGACCACTGGTTTTGGCTTGCACCTCAGAAAAGTATATCCCAAACAGTAGAGGCCCCAAGACTGATCCTTGGGGTATGCCGCTTGTTATGGGTCTACCACTAGAGATGGCATCCCCTATTTTGACTGAGTGGATTCTATCGGTGAGCCAGTTAGCTACCCATCTGGTAACATATGGGTTGATGCCTAACTGGGAGAGTTTATCTATTATGCCCAAGTGTGGAATAGTGTTGAAGGCTTTGGCTACGTCAAGGTAGGTGGTGTGCACTGTCTTGCCCTCATCCATGGCTTTAGTGACTGTTTCAAAGAAGGTGACCAAGTTTAACCGACGTGATCTCTCTTTGACAAAACCAAACTGTGTGGGATCAAGCATTTGGAGATTGCCAATGTCCTTGTTTATAAGGTCCATGATAATGTGTTCCATGGCCTTCCACATCAGGCTAGTTAGGCTGATGGGCATATAATTGCCTGGGTTGGCGGACAATCCACCTTTGTGAACAGGGATGACAGTGGCTGTCCTCCATTCTGCTGGGATGAAGCCAGTGCACAGGCTTTGGTTGAATAGAGTGCATAGTGGTGCTGAGAGCACTTGCCTGAGTTCATCTAGGACACAGCCAGGGATTTTGTCGGGTCCCATGGAGGCTGGTTTTTTTTTGCCTTTGTGAGGGCATTAATAACCTGCTCCCTGGAGATGAGTGGAAGGGGGCAGGTGCTGCGGATGTCCTGGTTTACTGATGGGTGGGGCAGGGAGGGTGAAGTTTAAACTGAACTTGTCTGTCTGCAGGTTGGCTATATCTATGGTATTTGTGTATGTGGCATTCTTGACCACTAATTCAGAGCAGATTTGGGAGTTACCTTTGAGATTGTGGACATATGTGAAGAAGGCCTTGTGATTGTCCTTAGTGGACGTGGCCAATTTGGACTCGAAGTTTGCCTTAGAGGATTTCACCAGTGACCTTATTTGCTTGCTCAGATAAAGGAGAGAGTGCTTCAAACTTGACATCTGCTCCTTTTTGGTCCTGGACAGCAATTATTTCCTTTTATTATAGAGTCTGTATATTGCTGCTGTCCACCAGACAGGTTTACTCTTCCTTGAGGAAGATGATTTGGTCTTGTCAGGTATTGCTGAGTCCATGCAGCTATAAAGGTGCTTATATAGTTTTTTTGGTGTACGCTTGGATATTATTGCTTGATTCGACTGAAGGGATGGTGGCTGTGAAGCTGCTTATACCTGCTCTCCGGAGATTGTAGTCAGCTTTGGAAAAGTTTTTTTGTTCGACCCTGGCAGGAGGGGGTTCAGAAGAGATGGTGACTTTGAAAGTGATTGCTTTATGGTCAGATATAACCAAGGATGATGACACTGTAGGGGTGCTACAGTGCCTACTCATGTTAGATAGTACCAGATCCAGGATATTTTCATCTGTTGTGGCAGTGTTGACCAGCTTATCCAATGCATTGGCAATGACGAAATTGAGGAATCCCTGGGCATTCATGTTTGAGCTAGAATAGGTCTTCCACTCTTTGGCTGGGTAGTTAAAGTCGAAGTCATCCAGGATCAGGGTAGAGAGGTGAATCTTGATGGATTCAAGAAAGTCCAGGTAGGTGGATTGGGCCTCCTGAGTCATGGTTGAGGGTTTTGTCAATAGTTAACTGCACTGGAGTGTCATACTGTTTGACCAGCCTGGAGGTGTTTATGGCTTTGATAAATATTGAAACTCCACCTCCTTTGGCTTTGTAGCCCTCTGTTTGGGGTCTGAAAGTATGGTAGGACAAGTAACCTGGTAAGGCTGTGATGCTCTCCACAGCTTTGAACCAGGTTTCAGTGATTGCACAAATGTCACCATCTTCCAGGGTGATGAATGCTTGCAATGAGTGCAGTTTCATGTTAAGACTCCTAGCATTTAGCTGCATGACCTTTAAATTTCATGTAGAAGAATTTTTCAAGTTGGTAATTTTGTCCTCGTGACTTTGCCTGAAAAGGCACTACAGGGGAGGCAAGATCCTTTACCAGAGGCCTGAAGCCCAGGTGACACAGATGAAGGCCATCTCTAGCAAAGCATTGTGGTCTGGCAATCATGTCCTCCAAGGCTATCAAGTACTGGATCCCCTTGGAATGACACCAGAAACTAAGCCAATTGTTAAAGTCAATAGTTTTCTGTTCGTGTTGAGGCATCATTCTGGGTGATGGTAGGATGCTGCTAAAGGCTAGGGACATAACTGCCTGGGACACATATTCAGTGAGCTCAATCATGTCTCTCTTCATATAGTCCAGAGAGGTATGTCTCAAGTCATTCACACCAACCTGGACTATGACAGAGTCATAACAGTACCTGTTGTTGAGAGACTTGAGTGCATGAGGGATATGGTGGATTCTAGCACCTGACAAGCAACTTACCGTATTATTTAGTGACTTCAATCCTCAATGATTTGTCAGAAAACCACAAATTTTATGAGGAAATAACCAAAAGTAGGAGCAAAAAGTCTGGACAGTTGAGAGGTATGATTGTGTGTAATTAGTGCAGTATATCTTTGTGTGGGAGGTATTTGAGGTTAGTTTAGTAACTAATTCATGCTACACTATTTGGAAAGAAAACATGTGACTATAGGTGAAAGGTAGATAAGGAAGAATCAATGTAAAGGCAAAGACAGAAAGTAAGAGAATATATGGATGGTAAAACGTGAGTGATGGTCTTATTTAGGGCATACAGGGTAAAGAAGAGCTTTTATTTTTTAATCAAGCAAGGGACTAAAATATATTTTACAGGTAGTTTTTTTTTTGAGTTACTTGAAGTCTTATAATGATTTTTTTTTAGTGTAGCATGGCACATTTGGGTGGGAAGTTGGCATAATGGGTAAGGTGTTTACCTTACAGATGCAAGGTACAGGATTTAATTCTCACATGGGGTAACTGGCTAGGCTTAAAATAGCCCACAAGGGCAGTTAGCCTAGTACTAATCTATGAACCTATGAACCTATGAACATGAACAATACCATTTGTTTGTTAGATGGCATTTTAGTTTTGTTAAGATTTTTTCAGATGTGTATTTTGCCTTATATAATTTAGGATTATGTTCCATTGGCCTGCTACAAATACAAAATATTGCTTGCCTCCAATATGATTACTGTTTTTTCTTGTAGTATCAAATTATGATTTTGAGGTCATCGGTGTCTTAGTGGGTTTTATCTTTGTATTAAGTTGCTTGTGGCAAGGAATTTATCTGGTTTGTATAATATGTGAATGACCATTAGAAGATGAGAGATATGAGAACATGATGCAGTTAAACATATTCTGGTTTCTATGATCCAATACAGTGACATGTTCTACTTTAAAGACTTCCTGTAAATTAGTTTATTTTGTTATAGATTTGCTTCAGTTTGTGTATCTGAGTTGTATGGATTTTAGTTAATGCAGAGGCAGCATAGAGGAGGGTAGGTGAGCTGTTATTGGTAGTGCAGTTTTGTGTGGTATGATTTTGCTTTGTATATAGAACTAGCTTTTGCTTTGTCTTATTGAATATGCAGTTGATACAATGGTCACATTTAAAATTTTGGTCAGTGATGACTTCTAGCATTTTGGTGTGGGTACCTTCTCAGTGACTACATTTTAAAAAATGATTGCTATTACTTCTCAATTTTCAGTACTAGAGAAAGATGCAAACAGAACTTACTTAGTTGCTTCCCCTTTAATACCAGGTATCCCTTTCAATCTGGAAGCATTGAAAATCTGAAAAAAAAAGCTCTTGAAACCTGGATACATTTGGAGAACTAATTAGGTAATATTTGCATAGCAAAGAATGTAACTCCTCCGGCTTCCCACTTGATTGTGGCATACTACTTCAAAAAAAGTTTCCATCATAAAGGTGGCAGTCTTTTTACTGCCCAGCTGACACTTTTTTTTTCCTTTAGGTCAGAGGGGTAGTCGATGTCTGAATCCCATAGTAGAATTAATATCTGCAAACTGTATTTACACTAAAACCTGATGCCTCTGTTTGTATATATTTGATAGGCGCAGCAATGCTGGACAAAACTGTTTCTGAGGAAACCCTTATGTTCCTCAGGGGCACAAAAGAGAAATCCAGAGTTTGATATCTCAAAACCTGCATAAAACCTGAAGTAGTAAGCAGACATAATGAGGCTGAAAAATATGCAGGAATGTTGGCAGGGAGATGAGCGAATAAGCTGCTTTACATTTTCTTTTACTAATGTTTAGGAAAGACACACTGAAATTTTCTTCACTATATTTGAATTTGCTAATGCAGTATCTTGAAACTTTTAAAAGAAACTTTTGGACTGTGATTTGTATTAACCATTTCATATTCTTTTTGCTGGGAAGAAAAGAAACTGCAGCACTAGAGTATGCTTTGGAGCTTAAATGGAGGGATAAACATTCCAAATGCAAATAGCTCTCTTCTGGTATATACTTTTGTCTGAGGCTTCTCAGATAAGGTCTCAGCTAAATATGATATCCAAACAAAGAAGTTGATTGACATTTGGGAAGTTTCACCACACCATCAAACCTCAAAAACTGCAGATGCTGATTTGCATTCTGAACATCGACACAAAACTAGAAAAAAAAAACACAGAGTAGAAAATATTATGCTGAGAGTAAGCTGGCAGCTGAAATCCTGAAACTCAATGTATAATAGAAGCAGAAGATAATAAACTCATGTTCGATGTTAATTTCATTTTTAGCTTACATTTCCCCCACCTGACTGCAGTACAGCCAGATCAGAACAATGCATGCAGCAGCAGCAAATCTTTTTGTTTCCCTGACGACTTGGTTGGCACTGTTATTAACCTCAGTCAGTTGAGGTCAAACCTCTAGTGATGTCTGTGATGCCCTGAGGTAATAATACGTAGTGGACAAAGGATGTACTGAAGTGAATGATAAGAAATAATAATTTAAAGGATCTACTTGAATTCCGTGGCACAGTGGAATTTTAAGTTTTAAATTGGTATGTTCCAGCAACTGCAGAAAAGCTGAGAGTAAAAGCTAACATTGTATGAGACGACTTGATGTGCACTTGTATGTGAGAGTTTAGCATGTGTATATTACATGTGAAAGATGATCTATGAAGGATGCAGACCATACAAGTTTTGAATAATCTGTGTATTAAAGTGTATAAACTTTTTCATTCTTTTTTTCTCAGTTTGTGTACTGATCCAGGTGACTGAAATCTGCTTTCGGTTGCACCAGATTTTAAATTATTTTTCTAATGGAGTGTATATGTCATATACAAATAGTTAAACTGAAGTGGACTTAAAACGATCTTTCTGGTACTCTGGCTATTATACAGAACAAGGAGGAATAAGAATGTTGTCATTATATGCTTTGGTTTCATTGGTTGTGTTCACTTTTGATTAAACTATAAGAGGAGTCATTAATATGCAAACTTAGTAATTTAGTTAGCAGGAGTTTATGGGATCCAGTATCAGAGGATTTGTTTTTAAAAGGTTGAGAAAAAGAGATGCCATTTGATGACCTTATTTTCTCATATCAGACACTATATCATAACTACATGGCTGCTTCTCTCAGAAACTCCTTGAAGGATTCTTTTATACAGAAACTGTTTCTATCAGTCTTCTTTGTTCACATTCCTTCATACCCTCCCAACAACTTTTTCAAGGTGACTAACTAGCCTTTGTAGGATTACTCTTCCTATATACTACAATTAAGTCTTTCTTATTCTTTAACTATTTCCCTTTAAATAAATAATTTTAATTTCTAAGAATAGATTGTGTTAGCACACTCATCATGTGTGTATAATCTGCATTTATATCATTTAATCTGTCTGTATATGTTATTTCATTTTAGGCACACAAACAACTAATATTTTGTGAAACAGTTTTAAATTTTATTTTAAAATTTTATGCAAGGATATTTGGTGCTAGTTGCACTATCACACACACATGCATACTCTGGTTTAACAATATTTCATACAATTCTGTTTCAAAGCTACAATTTTTGTAAATAGTAATGTTATATGATACATTTCTATAGTTTTTGTTTTTGCTATAAATGTATATAAATATATTAATTCTGTAGAGCTTTTCTCCTCAAGCCTCTGTTGAAAATGGTCTTTCCAGTCCAGTCAGACTTCCCCAATCAACAAAAACAAATAAAGAAAAATAATTAAATATCTAAAATGGATAGCAATGTTTTTTCATTTTATGGTATGGCCTCAAACCATGTTGTATGGGGAACAGTAGATAACTATTGGTGAGATTCTTTAGAATATATTCTAAAGAATCTCACCAATAGTTATCTACTGTTCCCCATACAACATGGTTTGAGGCCAGACCATATGAATGAAAAACCATTACCATCCATTTTAGATATTTAATTATTTTTCTTTATTTGTTTTTCTTGATTGGGGAAGTCTTCTTTAGAATATATATATATATATATATATATGGGTCTACCTGACAACGTCGACAAGCCACAACACCGACAACCAGTTTACCGACGCCAGAAGATCGACGATTGAGAAGACCGACGGATGAAAACACCGACGCTGAGAACACCGACATGGGAAAAGGCTGTGTAAGTGAGTTAGGGAGTTAGGTAAGTGTAGTGATAGTCTTTGGGTTAGGGGCGGTTAAGTGAGTTAGGGTTAGGCGGGTTAGGTAAGTGAGTGATAGTCTTTGGGTTAGGGGCGGTTAAGTGAGTTAGGGTTAGGTAAGTGCGGTAGTGATAGTCTTTGGGTTAGGGGCGGGTTAAGTGAGTTAGGGTTAGGCGGGTTAGGTAAGTGTGCGGTAGTGATAGTCTTTGGGTAGGCGGGTTAAGTGAGTTAGGGTTAGGCGGGGTTAGGTAAGTGTGTAGTGATAGTCTTTGGGTTAAGGCGGGTTAAGTGAGTTAGGGTTAGAGCGGTTAGGTAAGTGTGTGATAGTCGGACCTTAGGGTTAGGGGAGTTAAGGTTGTAGATAGTTGTGTATGTGAGGTTTAGTGTGGGTTTGTAAGGATTTTGGTGTTGTTGTGTTGTGTGTGCTTTTGGATTTGTTTTGATGTGCTGTCGGTAAAATGGTTGTCGATGTTGTGGCTTTTCGATCTTGTGGACTGTCGGTTATGTGGTGTCGGTAAACTGGTTGTCGGTGTTGTGGCTTGTCGACGTTGTCAGGTAGACCCATATATATATATATATATATATATATATATATATATATATATATATATATATATACACACACACACACACACACACACACACACTGCGATGTGTGCGATGGTGGTGCTGCGGTAGTGTTGTCGCCTCATAGCAAGTCGTTGTCCCGTTCGATTCTCAGCTAGAGCATCTTCTGCGTGGAGGCATACGTGAATGGGGCATGCCTTCGTTGAAGGATGTGCATCAGGGCTGGTAACCTGGTATGTAAAAATCCACTACCAATCATTATCATTAGCGGACCGGAGTTTCGCTGTGACGACCCCTAACCGGGAAAAGCCGAAAGACACAACAACATATATATATATATATATATATATATATATATATATATATATATATATAATTATTATATATATTGTTTTATATAATTGAGACATTGGTCACATGACTGGATTGTTGAAACATTTGAGTGTCTATGAAGTTGATTCTTTTATCTGAAGAAGTCCAGCCACTGTGCTGTATGAAAAGCACTTAATAAATAGAGTTTGTGGTGTTCTTACATCGGTTGCTTTTTTTTATGTATATTCAGTTTGTGATATCTATATATATATATATATATATATATATATATATATATATATATATATATATATATATATATGGGCCTATGTTGCTTGATCGAAATTACACTATCTCAAACAGGCAACATAGAGCCCCATTAAAGCGAAAGTGCACTAGATCGAAAGTGCACTTTCGCAAAAGCCGGTTCTCTGAAATGGCAAAAAACAAAAAAAAAGCCTTCTTTAAACAGTATTTTCCAGGGGGCAAGCCCCCCTGCACCCCCCAAACCCCCCTACTTAAATATACTAACTCCAATTTCGCACTACAGTAGAGAAAAGTATATATATTTCCTTATTCCCACTGTAATGCGCTTCAGCGAACCGGCTTTTGCGAAAGTGCACTTTCGATTTACTGCACTTTTGCTTCAATGGGTTTGATCTTCTGGTTATTGAAAAACTGATTTTTCGACAATCAGAAGTAGATCCATATATATATATATATATATATATAGAGAGAGAGAGAGAGAGAGGTCTACTTCAAATGATCTAAGTTTCACAACAACGAACAGCTGACCATCAAAAACAAGATGATCGAAGTTTTGAAACATCAAACATCCCAAAAAAAAAATCAGAAAAGAGAAAACATCGTCTTTTACAATTGCCCCCCTGCATCCCCCACACATCCCACTACTTAAATATACCAACTCCGAGATCGCACTGCAGAGAAGAGAACAGTAAATTTTCAGTTGTGATATATATATATATATATATATATATATATATATATATATATATACACACACAAAACTTACATATATATCTGTATCTAAACCACAACTCATAAGTGATGCATGCACCTACTACCGTGCAAGAATTCAAAGTACAACACCAACAACAACAAAAAAATGTATCCAGCACTAATATAAATATCTCTAAAGTCTGTTGTAATGCAGCATAATGCAAAGAGAGTCAATTTTCATTACAAATAATCTCAAAATGCTGTTATCAAACAGAAAACCTGCATAAAAAGGATGTAGCCAAAAACTTCCTTTTAAACTTTCAAGTCAAAGTCAAATCAAAGTCACGTCGAAGAAAACTTTATTGTCATTCAAAACTACACAGCAGTGTAGCTGAATGAAATTACACTGCTTCATTCTCAATGCAGGAAACAGTCGCACATATAGATAGAGAAAAATTAATGAAATATCACAATAGAAATTTACTAAGTAGCAATTAGTAAGTAAAGTAGGACAGCAGTGACCCACACCCATCCCAGAACAGGAGACAAGGAAGACAAGGAACAATATGAAGGTAATATTGAAACAATAGCAGCATATCTATGAATAGACTGAATTATTACACAGTTTGTATATTGCACTTTACAGTCCTTCATTGTGTAGGTGAGCCACCTTAGCATTGCACTTAAATATCGTACATCCATAAAATAAGCCCTTTGGTAGGCTAGTTATGTAACAGATGTGATGGTTCATTTTCATAGTTTCATAGTTTCATAGTATAGTACTAGGCTATCTGCCCTGGGGCATTTGTAAGCCTAGCTATAGTAATGTAGCTTTTGCCACCCCATGAAATGGTACAAAAATTGTACAGAATAAATTTGGAATACTGTGCCTCTGTCTAGTAGTGACACAATGTAGGTCCCTTTATATAATAGAATTAGTTTACTGTGCCCCTGTCTAGTAGTGACACAGATGTGACCCCTGGGGTAAACTTACGATCTCCCATCCACTCATCAAGATTTCTCTTGAAAAGAGTCAGTGAGGGGCTCTGCCTAATACGAACTGGGATCCTGTTCCAAAGCATGGGAAGCCTCTGGGTTATGAATCTATCCCTCCAGCATGTCCTATTCATACTTGTGCCGAGGTTTAAGTCTTTAGCTCTCGTGGTCCTGATGGATTTGGATTTTTTGAGGTGGAGCATGTCCATCAGATCCTGATTGGACATGGCCTTGTATGTCAGGCAGAGATCACCTCTGAGCAGGCGGTATGCTACTGAATAGAGCTGAAGTTTCTTTAGTCTGGCAGAATAAGACATATGTTGGAGACCCTTGATCCTCTTGGTGAGGTACTTTTGTGGTCTCTCCAGCTGTTGTAAATGCCGGGTGAGGTACATACCAAATGGGGCATTGTACTCAATCATGGGTCTGATGAGGGAGGAATATAGAGGTACAATGACATCCTTGGATCTGGATGTGAATCCCTTCATGATGAGGTGTGCAAGGTAGAATGTTTTTCTAACCACTTTGGCAACGTGGGTGTCAAATGAGAGGTCGCTGTCAACTTGGTTCCCTAGGTCTCTGATTACTTTTTCTGTACTCAGTAGGTTGCTGTCTATGTGATAATTTGTGGGTACTTTGTTTTTCCCAAAGGGTATGACTATACATTTTTTGGCATTTAGTTTAAGGCCATGACTCCGGCACCAGTTGTCCGTTTCTGTGAGGCCTTTTTGTAGGATGTGTGTGTCTGCTGGTGTATCGACTATGGCGCCTAGTTTGCAGTCATCTGCGAACTTTGTCAGCCACAGCCCTCCCATGTTTGTTTTAACATCTGAGAAATAAATGCCGAACAACAGGGGTCCCAGGACAGATCCCTGTGGGACACCACTTGTGACTGGCTTTGAGTCTGACATTGCTCCAGCGATTTTAACTTTATGGGTTCTGTCCTTTAGCCAGTTTGCAACCCATCTAGTGACATAAGGGTTTACTTTTAAGCTGTTGAGCTTATCTATGATGCCTGAGTGGGGTATTGTGTCGAAGGCCTTAGCCAAGTCCAGGTATGCTGTATGGACTGCTTTGCCCTCATCAATGGCTCTAGTGACTGTTTCGAAAAAGTCAACCAGGTTTAAAAGGCAGGATCTGCCCTTTACAAAGCCGAACTGGGTGGGGTCAAGTGTCTGTAGGTCCCCTATGTCACTGTTTATGAGCTCCATAATGATTCTTTCCATAGCTTTGCAGACCAGGCTGGTTAAGCTTATGGGGCGGTAGTTTCCAGGGTCTGTAGAGGCACCCCCCCTTGTGGAGTGGGACCACTGTTGCTTTACGCCAGTGTTCAGGTACATATCCCAAAGTAAGGCTAAGGTTAAATAGCATTTTTATGTGTGGGTTTAGCTCCTCTTGGAGTTCACGTTACATGTAACCCGGGATACCGTCAGGTCCCATTGATGCTGTGTTTTTTGCTTTGTTTAGGGCGGTTCTCACTTGGACATCTGAGATGACAGGGAGATTACATTCAGCTGGGATAAGTATTTCTTCTTTTGGGGGTGAAGGAGGGGAGAAATTTGCACTGAACCTGTCAGCCAGAATGTTGGCAATATCTGTGGGTTCAGTGTATTTTATGTTGTTGTGAACCAACTCTGAGCATATCTGAGGGTTTCCACCCAGGTTTCTAACATAGCTGAAGAAGGCTTTGTGGTTATCTTTAGTGTCCTTAGCGATTTTTCTCTCAAAGTTGGCCTTGGATGTTTTTATGAGAGAACGTAGTTTTCTGCTAATGTTGATCAGAGATGTCTTCCCTTCATGGGATTTTGCTCTGACGTGCAGTAGCTTCCTTCTTTTGTTATACAATTTGTTTATGGCTGAGGTCCACCAGACAGGACGCTTACCTTTGGTGGAGAGGGACTTGGATTTGTTTGGGATTGCATGATCCATGCATTCTTGGAGATGTCCATAAAAAGCATTTGTGAAGGATTCGGCATTGTGGGATGTGGTATCCACTGGCACACTGGGTTAAAGGATACCATCTCAGTTTTAAGAAGAGTGAAGTCTGCTTTTGAGAAGTTTTTCACGGTGGTCTTTTGTGCTGGGGGTGGAGGTGGGATATGTACATCCAGGATGATTAGTTTGTGGTCAGATCTCACTAGTGAGGGGTATACTTCCGGTGTGGAGCATTTTGTCCCCATGTTTGTGATGATCAGGTCTAGTATATTATCTCCCCTAGTGGGAGAGGTGACTAGTTGTTCCAGTGCATTTGAATTTATGAATTCCAGGAACCTTTGGGCTAGGGTATTAGGGCTAGAATAATGTACCCAATCTATGTTTGGGTAGTTGAAGTCTCCTAGTATGATGGTATTTTGTGATACATTCATATCCTCCAATGTCTTCAGGAAGGCTGAGTGGGGTTCTTGAGATTGGGAGGGTGGTCTGTAACATGCTACCAGTTGTATAGCAGTTTTGCCTATGGTTAGTTGCACCTGTATGGTCTCTGATGCTTCATGTGCTGCTACTAACCTGGAGGTGTGGGTGTCCTTGATGAATATGGACACTCCCCATCCCTTTGTGGTTAGGCCCGGGTTTTGGGGCCGAAAAGCATGATACGAGGTATAGCCTGGTAGCGCTGGGGTGCTCTCCGGAGCCTTGAACCAGGTTTCAGTTACTGCACAGACGTCGATGTTCTCCATGCTGAGGAGTGCATCAAGTGCCTGCATCTTGAGATTTAGACTTCTGGTGTTGTTCTTAGTTTTTTTCCATTTTTGTTTTCTAAGGAGGTGGGTTTGTCTTTTGAGCCTTGCCTAAAAAAGGCACTATGGGGGTGGCAAGAGCCTTAGCCAATATCCGGAAGCCCAGTGGTGACAGGTGTAAGCCATCCCTTGTGAAGCAGCGTGGCTTGTCCAACATGTCATCCCAGGCAGACAGATATTGGATCCCCTTAGAATGACACCAGTACTTGAGCCAATTGTTAAAGCTGATCATCTTGTCTTTGTATTGTGGTATCATTCTTGGTGAGGGCAGGATGCTGCTCAGGGTCAGGGTCATACCAGCCTGGGCTACATAATCGGAGAGCTCCTCTATGTCTCTTTTCATGTAGTCCAGGTAGGTACGTCTCAGGTCATTCACACCAGCATGGACAATGACAGAGTCATATTTGTACTTGCTTTGGAGTGACCTGAGTGCATGTGTTATGTGGCGGATCCTAGCTCCCGATAGACAGCTCACAGTCACCTTCTCCTTGTTCAGCCTGGTCAGCGGGACATCAGTGTGTCTGACTATAGAGTCACCTATTACTAGTGTATCAGGCAAGGTGTTTGGCCTTAAGGGCTGTGATTGGTTGACACACTGATTTATTGAAGTATGTGTTGCATGTGTTTTGTTTTGAGGTGGTGGATTTTTGGATGTCTGCTTTGGGAGACTCTGTTGTTTTGGTAAGTTTTTTATTAGAGCCTCCGAGTATGTCTTTGTGTTTTTATGTGTTTGGTTTGCGGTTGTGGTAGGTATATGTGGGACTGGGATTGTTGTATGTGTGGTTGCCATCTCCTCCTGTCTGATCATGCCAGCCCTGAGTTGAGAGAGTTCAGCCTCCAGTTTGGCTATATAATTGCATCTCTCACATGTATCTGTGTTTGTTGGGAGGAGGAGAGGGTTGTCTGTGTACATGAGACAATTGTAGCATTGTCTCAAGATACCCAGATTGACCAGCTGAACTGGAGACGCCAGTAATCTACCACTCAACATGCTAGAACAGTATAAGGGAGTGCTGTACCTTTAAGGGAAGTGGATATTCACAGGGGTGGTGAGTAGATGTAGTGCTTTACTTAGTACGAAAGTGCTTACTTAGTAGAGAAGTATTGAGAACAAGTGCTAGGCTTATAATATAGTGAGTAGTCTGGTTATACTAAGAGTAGAGCTTCCTTAAGGGAAAATTTGAAGAGCAGACTTGGCGGAGCCAGAAAAAGTTTAACCTTGTTTAACCGGAGCTGCGCTATGCGCACAACCGCGCAAAGCCGTGCAAACGCAGATTTTAAACAGTGAACTACAAAAGAGCTAGAAATGGTCCAAAACAACCAATTACTACAGCTTCTTGTGCTGAGGTCACTTCCTACAGGGACAGATAGGCTGCTCAAGGCTCCCCACTCCCACTGGTGAGCAAAGAAACTTCCTTCTATCCAAGTAAGGTAATGGACAACACAAGAACTACACCACAGCCCAGAATACAGCAATGCCTGTAAACTGGTCTAAACTAGTCGAGGAAGGCGGGAAAACAAGGATTATTTTTTGTTTTTTTTGGTAGAAACACACAGAAAATGCAGAAACAGTGATAAATTAGTTACACAGGCTAGCACACTTTAGTGGGCAGCCTCCACAGTTAAATTAAACAAACAAACAACAAACTTTCGATCAAATTCGACTAAAATGTAACTTTAAGTGCAGATTTTAAAATAATGCAGCAAACAGTTAAAAAACAGTTCAAGCTAGTTCAGGGTAAGCTACAGAAGCTATTCCAAGTGAAAAAAAGCAAAGATACTTAAATCCAGAAAGTAGTTGCTTTTCTGAGTTCCCTGCTGCTAGGACCACTCTGCAGACCCACGAGGAGCTTGTCTGAGTAGTATAGCCAGAAAAAAACACCCAGAGGCGGATTTTAAACAGTGAACTACAAAAGAGCTAGAAATGGTCCAAAACAACCAATTACTACAGCTTCTTGTGCTGAGGTCACTTCCTACAGGGACAGATAGGCTGCTCAAGGCTCACCACTCCCACTGGTGAGCAAAGAAACTTCCTTCTATCCAAGTAAGGTAATGGACAACACAGGAACTACACCACAGCCCAGAATACAGCAATGCCTGTAAACTGGTCTAAACTAGTCGAGGAAGGCGGAAGAACAAGGATTATTTTTTTTTTTTTGTTTTTGGTAGAAACACACAGAAAATGCAGAAACAGTGATAAATTAGTTACACAGGCTAGCACACTTTAGTGGGCAGCCTCCACAGTTAAATTAAACAAAGAGTTCAACAGTCTAACGGAGAGCAGAAAGAAACTGTTTTTTAGTCTGGTGGTCTTACAATGCAGGCTTCTGTATCTCCTGCCAGATGATAGGTAAGTGTACAGACCACTGGCAGGATGTGTTGGGTCGCTGGAAATCTTTTTGGGCCTGTCTATGCACCGGCATTTCTGTAGATCTTCCAGAGGAGTTAAATTTACAGCATAAAATAATGCATCCAGAAGATTCAAACAGTCTTCAGAAAACTTATTGCTTTCAGCATAGAATAATGCATCCAGAAGCTTCCTTTTAAACTTCCCAGTTTTAATCTAACCAATGCACAAAATACATTGAAATGATATCCTTATACCAAATGGTTACATTTAGGACAGCAGGCATCAAACAAGCATCAGACAAACTTCAAAAGAGCACTACTCAGTGATACATAGATAGATAGATAGATAAATATATACACACGCACACACACACATATATATATGTGTGTGTGTGTATAGATTTCTTTTTAGGATTGTACTAAGAGGAGAAAAGATTGCAATCAGTCTAAAGTGTGAGTTCTAGTGAGGTGCATGCTTTATCAAGAGGAATGATGTAAGATTGTTTCTACTGTAGAGAAAAGTATCTTTCATTGATATATTGTCCCATTAGACTGGAGACTGTGTAAGAAACAGATCCAGTGGCTATTTTCTGGGATTTATCATGCAAAGCATTTGATTGCCGATTTTAATTTTTTTAATTTTTTTAATGAAATATGTTGCTTGAAGATCAAAAGTAAAGATTCTTTCAGTACTGTTTACTGGTTTGGATCAAGTTGGATTTCCTTAATTGTTAGCTAATAAAAACATAACCTGTGTAAAGTGGCTATTTAGCATAGTGGATACAGTAAAATGGATTATTCTGCAGAACAATTATGTAGCGTTTCATTTCCAGGTTTTCAGAAGGTTATTAACAGAGAACTTGATATTTAGGGATTACTGTTGTGGACAGCTTGAAGATACTATAGTATAGTTTTTCATTCTGTACAGTTAGCTTTACTTAATTGCTTCGGCACCCATGCAAATTGATAATAGTTGCATGACCACCGAATCATACACCAATGCACTGTACGAACACATACACAAATGCATGGATCTCGCCATACCCAATAGAACCAAGACGCTGTCCTCCAAAAAAAGGAAGACAATCGGGTGGACCCCTGCCATTAACAAACTCTACAACAGAAGGAGGAAACTGAAGTGGAATAAGGTAAAGTCCCAAGAATGGAAAAACTCCCTTATCAGCCTCAACAAAATGTTGAGATCCCTCATCAAATCCTCTAAAGCTAGCTATGAAAACAGAATTGCAGCAGATAGCAAAGACAACCACAAGGCCTTCTATAGTTATGTAAAGAATCTCTACGGCAATAGCCAGATTTGCTCTGAGCTACTGCACAATGGTACCTCCTATACTGAGCCAAGAGATAATCCCAATATACTGGCCGACAGATTCAGTGCCAACTTTATCCCTCTCTCCCCCACCAAAGGACCAATCACAATACCAGTAGATTGCCAGGCTCCCAGTATTACTGCTGCATAGGTTAAAACAGTACAGTCCAAGGCCAAGAATGCAGCTTCTATGGGACCTGACAATATCCCTGGCTGTGTTCTACATGAACTACAGAGTGAACTGACACCTCATTTGTGTGCCCTGTTCAATCACAGCCTCACCTCAGGCTTTGTCCCCTACCAAATGGCACACTGCTACAGTCATCCCTCTCCACAAAGGAGGAGTGACTACAGACCCTGGGAACTATCGCCCCATTAGCCTGATGAGTCTGATATGCAAAGCTATGGAACGCATGACCGTGGACCTAATAAACAAAGATATAAGGAATCTCCATACTCTGGATCCTACACAATTTGGTTTTGTGAAGGGTAGATCATGCCTGCTCAACTTGGTCAACTTATTTGAGTCAGTCACCAGAGTTGTGGATGAAGACAAGTTGGGAGTTGTGGATGAAGGCAGGTTGGTTCTACAGCCTATCTTGATCTGGCAAAAGTCTTTGATACCATTCCCCACTCAGAAATCACAGAAAAAAATCACTGAACTCAGCATCAACCCCTATATCACTAGGTGGGCTGCAAACTGGCTCATAGATAGAACCCACAGTGTGAAAGTAGCTGACTCCAAGTCACACTGCAGACCAGTCATGGGTGGAGTCCCACAGGGTTCAGTCCTAGGTCTTCTCCTGTTTAGTATCTACTTCTCTGAAGTCCAGGTCAACATGAAGGGAATCTGGCTGACAAAGTTCACAGATGATTGCAAGTTAGGAGCTATTATTAACTCACCAAGTGATGTTGACATCCTACAGAAAGGCCTCACTGAGACCAACAACTGACGTCAGAACCATGGCCTTAAGCTCAATGCCAAAAAATGTGTCATCATCCCCCTTGGGAAAAATCCAGTTTCCTTGATTTACCACATTGATGGTAGGGCACTGAACACAGAAGGTGTTATATGAGATCTGGGAACACAGCTTTCTTTTGACCACCACATTGTCACTGTGGTCAGAAAGTCCTTCTATGTGGCACATCTCATTACTAAGGGTTTTGCATCCAGGAAGAAAGAGGTCATTGTCTCCCACTACTCTTCCCTCGTTAGGCCAGTCATCGAGTACAATTCCCCATTTGGCATGTACCTCACTAGACACCTGCAACAACTGGAGAAGCCACAAAAGTACCCCACAAAGAGGATCCTTGGCCTTAAACGCTCAAAAAAACTCCAACTATTCTCTGTCTCATATCGCCTACTTAGAGGCAATCTCTGCTTGACTTGCAGAGCCATGTCTGACCCAGCTCTGTTAGAAATGCTACATCTAAAAAAATCCCAATCCCTCCACACCACACGCTCCAGAGACCTCAACCTCATTACCACAATCAAATGAACATGCTGGAGGGACAGTTTCATATCCCAGAGACTGCCCATGCTATGGAATAGACTTCCCATACATGTCAAGCAGAGCACCTCACTAGCCCTCTTCAAAAGTAATCTTGATGAGTGGATGGGAAATAGAAAATTCAGCCCGGGGATCACTCCAGTGGCTCTACTCAACAGAGGCACTGGGAACTAAGGTCGGGTGGCACGATGCCAGGGTAATCCTATGGGCTAGGCTTGTAAAGACTGCAGGACCATTAGCCTAGTACACACCTATGAACCTATGAACCTATGATATGCAGCTGAAGATTTTGGAATACTTTCTTTGCTATCTTTTGCATGCACTGTCTCTGTTTCCAAGTTTACTTACTTGTGTGTCATACAAGGAGCTACTATGCATCTTAAACTTTTTTATATGTACAGTTTACAGTTTACAGGTTCAAGTTGACTAACTAAATTTTGTGGGATTACTGTTCTGGTGTACTAATGATTGGGTGGTCTGCAGACAAATTGTCGATGATACTCTGGATGTTATAAACCATATGTCAGTTTCTGGAGTGATAACCTTTGTGGTTCAAGTAGCTTCTTTAAAGTTTTCCAGCTGGTTGGACCTTTATTTCAATGCCTCAGGAAAATGGGACATATAATAGAATTCCCGCATGGTGGTCCCTCTTTCCTTTGCAGTATGTAGGAACCACATTTAATCCCCAACCTGCTGAAGCATGGCATTGAGAATCTAATGGAGTATTCTTGAGGCAGTTACCTCACATACCCCTAATAATTCTATTGTTAGTGACCGAACGGTCCCTGTAACTAATATATGTAAAGCCAAGCACACCTTGACATCCAATGGGTCAGGTACTCTATGACTCTATGGGCACAATGTCTTGCATGGTCTTCCTCTCCAAACAGTTCCAGTGCACAATATCTGTGTTACTGACTTCATGCTTAGATAACAGCTTCAAACTAAATACAAAGAAATGCAGCACTGTGTTCTTAGGCAAACCTATGCATCCATGCCTCTACTTTATAGTTCACACCATCTAAAAAATGTCTAAGTCATTAGGGAGTTACTGACAGCAAATTTTCTGACTACCAATTTGCCACTTTTGTTAGGAAATCCTTTTACATAGCCAGACTAGTCACAAAGCTACAGCATTCACATTTTACTTAAACAATATTTTCTTTCACTTTTAAACAGCAGCAAACTGCTTGCTAGAATGTCGCAAGCAGTTACTACAGTTCAGACAACACATAGAGCACTACAGTACTTAGCTTTGACTGCAAATGCAATACTGACTTTTAAAACCAAGTATTGCACTAAATAGTGATTGGGATGATGGATGCCCCCTGATCGAGCCCTCTAACACTTTGCACCCAGGGGAGTTGTCTATCTTCCCTCACTCAGCTATACTACTAGAGTCAGCCATTTATTCCTAAAGGGTACTTGCAGTACAGGAATGTCTAGTGAAGCCTAGGGGAAGGGATGTGTCAGTGAGTGTATGTGTGTGTGTGTGTGTGTGTGTGTGTGTGTGTGTGTGTGTGTGTGTGTGTGTGTGTGTGTGTGTGTGTGTGTGTGTGTGTGTGTGTGTGTGTGAGTGTACATATCTGTAAGGGTAGGACTTTGCTCATTGGATATATGTTTGTGTGTCTGTGCACGTGTGCTAGTGTCAGAGTGTTTGCGGTATGTGTGTATATGTGTGAGTTATATGGATGATTAATTAGACAATGGGAAGGATTCAGAAACAGGCCAGATGTGAGCTTTACAGTTGCTCTATAAAATAACTGTAGAAACCAGCAATTCAGACACAAAATTACCACAATAAGCAAAGGCCTCATTGTCAGCTAATCTGCATTTTTCTGAAAAGACATGGACATTCAGAAGCCATATAGCTGAAACACTTGATGTCCTTAAGGGGTAATTTGCATATATCACATGCGCCTCTATTACAGAAGGCTTAAGGTATCACAGAGTGAAAAGTGTAACTTGACTAGGTCTTTCTTGTAGTTTTTACTAATAGGTTTGTGTGTGAGACCTTTTTACTCTATGGTTTAGATAGTAATGTTTGGCATATATATATATATATATATATATATATATATATATATATATATATATATATATATATATATATATATATATATATATTGTTTTGCAATTTGTCACTTAATAAGATAGTCACATTCATTTTTTGACTACAGTTCACAAACCTGCTTGTGTAACTTATTGCTGATTGCACACAAAATGCTAGCTTACCAAAAATTTTCATTCTTCAATAAGCAAAACCAGAAAAAAAATGGGTTCACTTTTAACCTCTAAGCTTTGCATTAGTCCTATTCCCAGTCCCTAACAAATATAAGATTGTAGCTGTCCCCTCTTTAACTCAATCCAGTTACCATTTGCTTATGTTCTGGCAAAAGTTCTAGACAAAGATCAGAGCTTTTGTCATTATTTTAATGTTTGATGGAAGATGCAACTAGTGATCCTATTGTATTTATTTATTGATTGACTGAACTTTTATTATTAGGAAAGTCTAACTGGGTAGGACCCCATTTTTAACTGAGGCCCAGGCAGAAATGATCCAATTTATTATAAAACATTTTAAGAACAATAATTTTACAGTCTTTAAAAATAATACAAAACAAATACAGTTTAAATAATTATGTTATACTAGACATACTATGAAATAATTGGTTAAGGACAGATGCAAGTTGTATGACAATGAGTTAATAGTTATAGAATTTTTAGCCAGTTTATAGAGAAATGAAAGGCGGGACTGTATGACTCAAACAGGAATTGTAATATGAAGTGAGAGAAAAGCAGTCTTATGGTATATTTGGAGAGAAAGCCAAGGAAGAGAATTTGACAGAAATGAGGAAGTGAGTGAAAAAGAGAGAGTAAGAAGATGTAAGGTATGAACAGGTATTTGTCCACATTATAGTTTATCCTGGTGTTGAGCAAGAAGAGAACCAGCTTTTTTGCTAGGAAGTCTTTAAGAATGGTTTTGAAGGATAGAAGGGAAGGTATTGACCTGATGAATAGAGATAAGGAGTTCCAGGCCTTAGCAACATGGTATGAATACAGATGACCAGCAGATGTGATAAATTTGTGAACAGACAAGAGTTGTTTGTCATTAGATTGTAAAGACCAACTTGGAACATACTTTTATAGCATGTTATTTAGTGCTGGACAAGCAGATGGATTTTGGATAATTTTATAAGCGGTAGTTGATGTGGTAGTTCTACCCAGTTTAGGTTTTTTAGCTCTATACAGTGGTTAGTTCTGTAAAGGGTATTCACTGAAAATTTGGCAACATTATTATATCATTATTTAAGTTTTTATTTTTGTGATGCCTGGAGGTTATTAAGGATAGGAGCACATAAAGAAGTGCTGGAAGGAGATAAGTAGTGGCAAGTATAGTTTTAGTTGTATCAGTGAGAAAGATTCTGGCTCTATAAAGCATCATTAGTTTTAATGAGTTTTACTTATGTAATTTTGTATATGCAGGTCAAATTTACAATTATCATCCACTAGCAATTCTAATAATTTACTATGGGAAATGACATCAATGGTTGTATCATGTTTTTTTTTATGGGAGAGGGATTTGGGGAAAAAAAGCAGTAGCTTGTGTTTTAGTGTTAAGCATTACTTGTGAGTTACAAAGCCATGTTTCAGTCACTGCTAAAGCTTCCTGATTATTTTTTTGGAGGTGTGCCAGTTTGTCAGCTGTACAAATGAGTGTTGAGTCATCTGCTTACTGTATTAGGGATGACTGTTGTGTGGATATGTGGAAGGTGTTGGTGAGAATGTTAAATAGAAGGGTACCAAGGATAGACCCTTGTGGTACACTGGTGGTGACTGGAAGGTATGGAGAGAGGATGGAGTGCCATTTTACTGACTGATACTTATTGGGTGTTATCTTTTGAACCAAAGAAGGGTGTGCTGACAGAGGCAGAATGAGAACATTTGAAGTAGATGTTTGCTGTGACAAAATGAGTCAAAGGCTTTAGGCAAGTCCAGAAATAAGGAGGACACTAGTTTCCTCTTATCTTTAGCTTTATTAACAGTTTCTATATAGGTTAGATGTGCAGTGTTAGTAGTTTGGGAAGGACGGAAGCCATGTTGTGTGGGGAATAGGAGTTCTTGCTGCAGGAAATAGTTCAGCAATTGTTTTTGAATACATTTTTCAAGTATTTTGGAGAGGGGATGTAAGATTGCTATAGATCTAAAGTTAGTAATGTCTGTTGAATTTCCTCCTTTGTGCAGAAGGATAATGTGTGACTTTTTCCATAGAGAGAGGGAATGTGGGATATATTGATCTATTTATAAGGACTGTGGCAGGGGGTAGGCAATGCTATCAGCTGCTAATTTACGGTATTCGCTTTGAAGGTCATTGGCTGAAGTAGAGCATGGCTGGAGTTTGTTTACGAGTACTTTTACATAGGCTGTGGACACAGGTTTGAAGGTGAAAGTGGATGTGGTGATACATGGCTGCTGGGCAGGGATAGGATTAAATGTTGAGGAATCCTGGGTTACAGATGCAATACTATCTATGAAATAAGAGTTGAACTGTATAGTAGTTTTGGGTGATGAGTTTGTTATTGGGAGAGAGGTTAGAGGTGAATTTATGGTCGAGATGCAAGATTTCTTTAATGGCTGTCCCAAATTTTTTAGGGCTGGGTTTACTATTATTCTGAAAGTTATAATAGTATAGGTTTTGTCTTTATTAACTTGCTTTTTAGCCCGATTGTGAAGTTTTCAAGATATTGTGGTGTTTTAGATTTTTGCCATTATTTCCATGATTTCTCTATCCTGCATTCTGCTCTTTTTGAATAGCCAAAATTTGCATTATTTAATCTCTTCCTTCTAGGAAGTGCAAGGATATTCAGGAAAGTTTTATTTGATTCATTTACTGCATTATGTAAGGGGGGGTAAGAAGTTCCAGTGAATAGCGGATAGGTTAGTAACGAGCATTTTTGGGTTAAACTTTAAAGGAATGAATGTTGTATTATAAACTTGTTTAAATGGATGTGTGAGATAGTCAAAAGTTGTAGCCGAAGTGGTCTGTTTCTTAGGGTCTGATACTAGGATCCAGTCTAACTGGGAATTTGATGTTTTGCAATAATGTGTGGGGCTATTAATTAGTTCTGTGAAACCAATCAAGTTCACACTAAATGCAGAGGAGTTAGAGTTAATGTACAACCAACTGACATTCATATCACCTAGTAGTGTCATTTTTTGTTGAATTGTTATGGATATCCAATGTATGATATCTTCTAGTATAGTTTCATAGTAGTGTACTAGGCTATCTGCCCGGGGGCAGTATGGCTGTATTGTCACCAGAAAGGATGTAAAGTACACTAATACATATTAGTTTATAACTGTTTAATTTCAGGAATGTGACTTCCTGTGAAAATTGAGCATGTATTATATAGTATTACTGCTTAATTTTTAGGAATGTAATGTCTTTTCACTACCTATTTTTAAGGTTGTCAATATTATTGATTCTGGGGAGTTTTCTTGGTAGCTAGTGTTGCATGTTAATACGCTTTGTATTTTATTATGTTTGAAAATTCCTGCATCCCTCCATGTTATGTATTTATAAATAATTTTCTCCCAATGTCTTATTTTCATACTTACATAAGGAACTTGTCCCCACAGGCCTCTGCTGAATGAGGGTTACCTTTTTCTCCAATCATACTATCCCAGAAAACTGATGTTAACAGATAAATGATCATTTTATTTCCCTAATACTACATTTTTGGTTACATATTAACAAAAAGTCACATTCGCTGGACCAAAGCTGATTTTTAAAATGGCATTTACTATTAAGTGAATTAGCAGCATGACAGGTGAATGTGGATTTCATTCAAAATTAGTTTCATTTAATCCAGACACTGAAATTCACCCGGCTGTACCATGGTGGAACAATGTAAATACAAAAAAGCCAATTTATGCAAGACGTCTCTTGGCTAAAACAGAAATGAAAAAAAAAATAACCATCTTCTCTGGAAAAAAAACAATAGGGCAAAACAAACAGATGTTTTGATATCTGGGATGATATGTAATAAGGTTTTCAAATGATCTGCATGTGAACTTCAAAGTGAATGCAGATTTTGACATGCTTTCTAAATGAAATAGATGGATATACTTAGTTTATTCATCAGTGGCTAGTACAATATGTGGTACACTTCAAATGTCATGTGGAAATTGTGGTATATATAACGTAATGTTTCTGTGAGAAGAAACTGTATAGTTACG
This sequence comes from Protopterus annectens, assembly GCF_019279795.1. Classification (NCBI taxonomy): domain Eukaryota; kingdom Metazoa; phylum Chordata; order Ceratodontiformes; family Protopteridae; genus Protopterus; species Protopterus annectens. The sequence goes on from NC_056726.1 coordinate 1,262,460,088, forward strand.
GGTGGCTACGTTAAAATTCTCTAAGCAATAATTTCCCAAAGTGCAAGGAGAAGAGGAACACAATGCAGCTGTTTTCATTGAAAGTCACTGCCACTGAGATTTCTAGGTATGTGGAACAAGTCACTCCTTTGTTTTGGGAGAATTAGATTTCTCTGTTCTTCGAGATGGTACTACCACAGAGTTGGTGTTCAATGTTCATGGGGGCTTCCCCTAACACTGCAGGCTGAAAGGGGGCAAACCATCTGCAAAAAGCAGTTGTAGTTTGTTTTTTGCCATTCTGAGTTCCAAGCATTATATTTTGCCATTTTTAGCAGGCCGGGTTCTGACATACAAGGTTCTGTAGTAAAACCAAGAGGAAACCAACAACATTTCAAGCAAAGTCCATGTAGAGTGTGTTACATAAAAATTGCATTCTTAGTTTTACAGCTCATATGCACATTGTATATGAAAAATAAGGGCTCCCTATTGAAATGCCAGAACTTGAAATGCTGAATGCCAACAACCTGTAAAAAAAAAAAAAAAAGACCAAAAAAAGGCATGAGAAGCGTGAATCTCAAAAATTGCTGTTCTCCTTTAAACTTATGTTTGGAAGGGACTCACCACCCCCACAAAAACTTATATATTCCAATTCTGAGATCACTATACCTTGGAGAAAAAGGAATATTCAGAGAAATGGCATCTCAGACTTCATATATGTAAGTATATTCTTTCACCCATTCAGTCTCTGTATTTCAGGACTTGTTCTAGTGGGTCCCAATATTTCAAATGGTCACCAAAATAAGACATGTGACCAAGAAATCTTAAATTTTAATGATATCTTAATATTATCAAGACATAGGTTAGAGTAAAGTTTTTTTATTTTATTTATTTTTTTTTTGTTATTGGAATATTACATTTAGTCTTGCTAGACAGAAATTTGTTATGGTGTAGTTGATAATTTCTGTTCAGAAATTAGCTGATAATGTCTGTTGCAGGTTTTGCATTGAAATAAAGCATTGGTCTTTGGAAGCATTGGAAGAAACCAAATAAACCTGGTCAAGTTCTGAAACAAGCTAAAACTTTCTTCAAAGTTCTCTGAATTATGTGACTGTACAGCACAACAGGTACACTACGAACAGTTCCAGCTCTAGCAATAAACTTAGCCAATGTGGTACACCCAGTACCAGCTCAACTCCCCCAACCACCTGCAGTCATATTTATTAGCTGACTTGGTTGCCTAGAAACCTACAAATTGAAATAAATAGAGAAAACTCCAGCTAGGGATGGCAGCAGCTTAGAATTCATACTGGCAAATCTAGGATCATTATGCTTACAGCCCACTACCATACTCTGTGTAATTACAATAGAGCATAATACCATCATCTTTAGCCTGAGTTACATAAATAATTTATCCTTCCACCACTTTGCCAGTGGAAATTATAATGTAACAAATTATATACTTATTCCCCCCATCACCCCCTGAGCAAGTACTATGTGATCTCTTCAAGGCTAAAAATACTAGTCCTATAGCCCCATATAATGTACAGGGTTCTTTTCTTGACAGCACCAAACATTTTCTGGAGGATTAATTATCAAGTCTGTTCAGCTGTAGCTTCTCCACTGGATTCATGCCAGAGGGATGAGGAAGTGCTGTAGTCATCCCACTCCAGAAAGGGGAACCCACTACTGACCAGAAAATTAAAGACCCATAGGCCTCACCAGTCTTATCTGTAAGACAGTGTAGCACATTATTATTGAATTTATTAAGAAAGATAAAGGCAGTCTTCATATCCTGGACCCTAACTAGTATGGGTTTGTTAAAGGCAGATCTTGCCTGCTAAAACTCGTGGAATGTTTTGAACAAGTCTCTGATGCATTAGACACAGGCAAATCAGTTCACAAAGTGTACCATTCCACATTCTGGCATCAATAATAAGCTAATCAAACTAAATGTAAATCTCTGTTATCCACTGGATAGCAAGCCGCCTCATTGACAGAACCCAGTCTATTAGTGTTGGAGGCACACTCTCAACCAAAATAGCAGCTATCAATGGTATATCTCAGGGATCTGTCCTGGGACCACTCCTCTTTGGTATTTACTTGTGTGACATCAAGGCAGACACCATGAACCAATGGCTGATGAAGTTTACTGATGATTGCAAACTGGGAGCAGTCATAAACACTCCAAACGACCACCAGGTTCTCCAGGAGAGCATACTGTGCAATGTGTAATGCTTAGATAACAGCTTCAAACTAAATACAAAGAAATGCAGCACTGTGTTCTTAGGCTAACCTATGCATCCATGCCCCTACCTTATAGTTCACACCATCTAAAAAATGTCTAAGTCATTAGGGAGTTACTGACAGCAAATTTTCTGACTACCAATTTGCCACTTTTGTTAGGAAACCTTTTACATAGCCAGACTAATCACAAAGCTACAGCATTCACATTTTACTTAAACAATATTTTCTTTCACTTTTAAACAGCAGCAAACTGCTTGCTAGAATGTAGCAAGCAGTTACTACAGTTCAGACAACACACAGAGCACTACAGTACTTAGCTTTGACTGCAAATGTAATACTGACTTTTAAAACCAAGTATTGCACTAAATAGTGATTGGGATGATGGATGCCCCCCCTGATCGAGCCCTCTAACACTTTGCACCCAGAGGAGTTGTCCATCTTCCCTCACTCTAGCTATACTACTAGAGTCAGCCATTTATTCCTAAAGGGTATTTGCAGTACAGGAATGTCTAGTGAAGCCTAGGGGAAGGGATGTGTCAGTGAGTGTATGTGCGTGTGTGTTCGTGTGTGTGTGTGTGTGTGTGTGTGTGTGTGTGCGTGTGTGTGTGTGTGTGTGTGTGTGTGTGTGTGTGTGTGTGTGTGTGTGTGTGTGTGTGTGTGTGTGTAAAAATATGGGTGTTTCTTTGAATGTGATCAGGTGTGAGGGCTGGTTTGTGGATGTGGGTACATATGAGTGTGTGAGTCTGTATGTTCTGAATGTGTGTGTGCAAGCAGAGAGGTACCTGTGCCATCATGATGCACATGCTGGTATGCAAAGCATTAGCTCTGTCAGGCCTGACAACACTGTGTATGATTCAGAGACATGGCAATGACCCACTAAAGAGCTGATCCTCATTGCAGTTAAACCACGTCTCTGTAGCAGAATTTCTCTCCGTCATGTCAGTTAAACTACCCATGCTGGGCGATTACCATGGGTGAAGATACATACTATGGTTCTCAGAGATTGTTTATATTTTTAACAATTTACTTCAGATGTTGTTAAATTAGCCTATCATCTAACATTAATATTAATATTTAAAATTAACATAAACAAAACTGCATAGATTCAAAATCCAGGAATTAAAGTTTTTTTGTTTTTTCCTTTTAAGTGTCACAGACTGTGCGGCCTGCAGATAGGAAGGATCACTCAAAGAGGACAGGTCATGTATAATTTGCATGATGCTATACGATCATAAAATTTAAAATAAAGTTGTATTTTTACTTAAAGCAATCTATGTAGGGTCCCACACAGTCACAGATTATCTGAGATTCCACTACAGTTGCTGGCTTTGTGGGTAAATAACCACAACTATATAAGTGCCTCCTTGTATGTCCCTGTCTTCTTCTTAGGGTCAGCTCCAAGGAAGTTGACAGATCACCTTTGCTTGAGAAGTTTGGTTCCAAAACAAGTGCTCTGAGTTAAGGTAAAACCAATTAAGCCTAGCTGATACTTTTAAACATCCCCTTACAAACTCTTGCTCCTTTCTCACAAGTAAGGTATTATTTTAAATTCCAAGAGCTGGTTTCCACTACTAAGTTGTCCTCTGTCTTACGCTTCCAGTATGCAAACCTAACAGCACAATAGTGAAATAAAATAGTACATTGTCTTCCACATTTAGCATATTAAGGATAGAATAGGTCTAAAAATAATCTAGAATGTTCTACTCTCCTTAGATTGCACATCTGTTAGGTATATACATAGCCAATCTAGCATGTTTGTAGAATTCACCATGTGCTTTTAATCTTATTAATGCACTGAATTACCATGAACATTTTACAAATAATCTCATATCACACAAACTCCAGCATTAACTTCTACCCTGGTAAAAATGTTCCATTATCATTTCATCTTTAAATTAAGATGAGAATACAGTTTAATTAATGTCATGGGTTCATAGATGTGTTTGTACTATGCTAATGGCCCTGATGCCTTTACAAACCCATAGAAGTGCCCTGGCATCATGCCGCCCAACGTTAGTTCCCAGTGCCTCTATCAAGTAGAGCCACTGGAGTGATCCCCGGGGTGAACTTTCTATTTCCCATCCACTCATCAAGATTTCTCTTGAAAAGGGCCAGTGAGGTGCTCTGCTTGACAGGTATCATATTACAGCTGTTGTTTTAACATTTCATGTTTCCCAAGCATTGGGTGGAAAGCAGGTCTTACCTGATTTGCATGCTCATGACTGCTTATGACTGCTTAGTCCTACCTTGGGAATGGGATTATGACCACCCTTCCCCCTGTTTTGCTCTTCTTTAAAGCTGAAAACAAAATATCATGGAGGAAACAGCACATAACTTTCAGTAAGTTGTTTTCTAAACCAAAAGCATCCATTCTCAGGTCTCCTTTTAGATCATTCTAAGATGTGGAATAAATAAAAGTTCTAAACTCCATCCACAACTAATTGTTCATTCTGCCCTTTTCTACTCTTTCAAATGTACATGTCAAAACATTTGGAATAATAAAGCTTACTTTTCAATGGATGCATTTTACTGTCTTTCCCACAAGTGTCTCTGCCAGCAATACCCACATAGTCTTGTAGGGGCTACTTAACTGTCCAAAAAACAATTCTTATTAATTTACATTTGACACTTTAAATGTATCAGTTAATTTAAATACTCCAAATATAAGGTATGTATTTATTAGTATTTATTTCAACTACAGGGAGAATATGAGCATGAGCTTGACAGAAAGTCTGATTCTGTAAGTTCAAATTTGAATTATTTTTAAGGCTAGGAGTATAAAACATCTCAAAACTATTGCTCCATTCATTGACTGTTAATTTCATTTTTTTGTCAGTACCTCAACTGTTACTTTATTTGAGGTTTTTATTTTTTTAAGCTAGCGATTTTACTTAAAATTAACTGGTTACATTTTGGCCTTCATCCAGTTAGTCAAAAAAGCTGCAGTTCAACTAAGGGTACTCACTGCATGGTACTTTCCCTAAGCTGCAGCAAACCCAGAGTTACTGATAACAATGGACCTGAAAATGAGAGGTTAAGGAACATTCCCAAGTGAAATAACAAGGAGTTCATACCTACTAAACAAAAGTTCAGCCCTTTTATGAAATCTTAAGTAAAAGTATATTTGACAAATGAAATTATACTTAACAGTAGCAAGTAAGGGCCAAACACTTATGACATCATTAAAACGTTGTAATGCTTTATATTTCATTTGTTACTTATTTTTATCAGAACATTTACCTCATTGTAGTTTTTAAAGAGGTAAGTAACTTTTATCAATTATAAAATGTAGAAAAATGAAATTACACATTTTAGGAGAATATTATACAATATTATCATATTTTTAGAGAAAGTTTGCTGTTTGGCCAATTTGAGACCTTTGTTATCTATTGCAGAGGTTTATGATGAAGTCCCTGCATTTAACCAGTTTATATCTTTTGCTGGAGCCTTCCTGTGTCCTGACAGAGTGCACTTCAAACTATCTGGAGGTATACAGAGCTAAGTATATTTTTTCCTGGCACTTCAGAGTTGCTTACTGTTAATTGTTGCTTAACTCATTTTATATCATTGCTGGCTGACTTCAGAGTTTTGCTTCACTGTATAGTATTTCAGATCTCTGCTGAAGGTGTTGGTTTACCGACCTCCCCCTATTTCCCTGTCTTAAGTTGGTATAACTGATTTTACATCCTGTGTGTTATCTGACTATCTCAAGGATTACTTGCATAAAATTAGACCCTCTTAGTAACAGCCTGCATATCATTGCTGGAGCCTTCCTGTAACCTGACAGAGTGCTCTTCAAACTATCTGGAGATATACAGGGCTAAGTATATTTTTCTGGCACTTCAGAGTTGTGTACTGTTAACTGTTGCTTGACTAATTTTATATCATTGCTGGCTGACTTCAGAGTTGTGCACTGTTATTTTTGCTTCACTGTATAGTTTTTCAGATCTCTGCTGAAGGTGTTGGTTTTCCCCTACCCAACCTCTCTATTCCTGTATTGTTGTTTAAATTTGGAGGCTTTTGCAGTTGCCCGCCCCCACTGTAGATTTGATCTGGAACACTCCCCCCAGTCCCATTTCTTTACCTCATTCTACCTAATAGACTCCTTCTGCACTTGTTTTTAGTCATTTTTAATTTAATTGCATTTTTTAAACTGTTTGGTCTAACATTGCTACATACTCAATTGTGCTATCTTGCACTGCATCTGAATTGTTTTTACTGCTGTTTTAGCTACTTTTCTGTATTTAAAAAAAAATCTAAGCCTGTTTCCTAACTTTCCTGTAACTAGTGTAGTCCACATTCAGATTTGCTATATCCAGGACTGTATGTAAGCTTCTGAGCCCGCCAAGCTTTCTGTGTTGGAGGGAAGCCTTCTAGCTTATCAGTGGGAGTGGTAAGCACTAGGTAGCCTATCTACCCCATAAGGAGTGATTCTGGCCCAGAAATTGTAGTTATTGGCCATTTGGGCAGTTTTTTCCATCTCTCCAAATTTCTGATTTAATAGCCCTCATTTGCACTTGTTTCCCCCCTTTCCTGTAACTAGTTTAGTCCAGATACAGAGTCTTAGTTTTAGCACTTGAATTTGCTTATTCCTGACCAGCACTTGTTTAGAACTTGTTGTAAGCACTAAATAACCTACTAATTACTACAGCATTCAGCCTTCCTCATTACCTAGAGGAAACCAGTTTTGGTACTTACTTTCCTCACTTGCTTAAAGAAAAACAGCTCTTGTACTCACTTTCCTCACTTATCTAGAGGAAAATAGTTTTTTATTCAGGCATGTCCAAGGGTTAGCTCCCAGTGTTCTCTCCTGTCTATCTGATGAATCTGGGCATCTTGGGGCAATGTAGAAATTGCCTCATGTACACAGACAACCCTCTCCTCCTACCACCCAACACTACAACCTGTGAGAGATGCACTTATCTAGCCAAACTGGAGGTAAAGCTCTCTCCAACCAAGACTGAACTTGACAGTCAAGAGGAGAAGGTAAACACTTGCACCACACCACACTCATCACATAGTCTCACTAAATATACACCACCAAAATCCACACATAGAAACTTCTGGCGTCAGGAAGGCCATAAGTATGCAAGACAGCCGGCCATTCTCTTTTTCTGCCCTTGATGTCAGGTGCCCCAAATCCCCAAAAAATAAGTAAGTAAACAATCCACATATAAAGCAATGCAAATGCATACAAAACAATGTAAGCAAACAAATAAAACATAACAGGATAATAAGGAGGTATGAAGAGAGTGTTAAGCCCCCAAGCCCAACCAAGAGGAAAAGAGGGAGGAGGAGTACTGCAGAAACTTGTGTGCTCGAACAACATACATTTATGTAGGTACAAAACTGTACTATGTTCATCGTGCATACAGCTTATTTCCTCATGCAGCTTCCATCCGTGGATCTCTGTCATATTTCCTGCTCAGAGGTTCAGAGTGTGTTGTTTCCAGTCCTGACAAGTACTGTGCCAAGTTTGATTTGTTTTTCAGAGCCAAGTTCCAAAGAGTCATGGCTAGTCTGCACAAGCTGCATGAGTGTGTTCGAAGTTATGCAGCTTTGCACATGCAGAAGAATGCAGCAAGCAGATATAGTCCCAGAGCCTGCAGCCTTTCCTAGCCGATTGGCCTGGTACTTTTGCTAGTGTTTTGTAGTACTAGAGATAATTGCCCTTGTTTTTCTGACATAAGGTATGCCATCTGGGTGTTTGTGTCAAGCTAGCCAGGAGGAAGTTATTTTCTGAGATGGTGTTAGCCTTGATTTTCTCTTTGTTGATGGTGTATCAGAGAAAGCGTAAACCGTGTCACATATGCTAAGGTTGTATCCCTCCCTTGGTGCCTGGTAATAATCAAATCACGGCAGCACTTTGTGAATACTCTGGGCTAGATAGATAAGCCAAGGGCAACGCAGCTTTACATTGGGGTATGGGTATGCCTGGGACCCATCAAAAATGCCCAAACTCCTTCCTTGGCATGAACAAAGAGATTGCTCTAATGTGAGCATCTTGAATTTTGAGTGAGAGTAGAACTGTTTGGGATGGATAAGTCAGAATGGGTCTGGGTCAGTTTCTTTTCTTTCTTGGGACCAAGAAGAGTCCTTGAAAAACCTAACCTTGATTTGTTGGTTTGGTACCTTCTTTGTATAAGCTCTCATGTTTAGGAGCTTTGAAATTTGCAGCCTCTACCCTACCTTTTTAGGTTTGGCAGGGTTCATTTTTTTTGGAAGAGTGAAGGAGTGAAATTGTAGCCTCTATGTTGTCCAGAATCCATTTGTCTGTTGTGACAAGCCACAATATTGTTTTTAAATAATGCTAGTTCCTCCCAAAAGGTGCTGCCAGCTGAGACTTGCTTGGCATGGAAATTTGGGGCTCAGTGGCTGAAAAGACCCCAGTTTTGAAGGCCAATTCCTGCTAAATCGTGGTGGCTGATTTAATCATATGAAACTAAGGAACTGGCCCCCTCAGGGGTAGGGGTGTATATATATATACTACCACCCCCTTTAGAGAGATCTAGATCCCCTCTGCAGGAAGTGGATTCTGGCAGTGAGGCCTTTAATCCCTGGGATGACCTACGGGTGTCTCGGTAAAGAGACACCGCCAAAGGAGTGTCGCCGGTAGTCAGGGACAGGCCTCTCTCTGGAGAACGGACCGGCTAGCCTGTTTCGGCGTTGTGTCAGTGGAGACCGCGGGCCTCACGTGCCGGTCTTTGAAAAGTCCCCATGTTAGTAGCTTTATTTAAACTTCCCCGGGTTCCATTTTTTTCAGAATCAGAGGCTGGCCGACCGGCACTTGCGAACTCACAAAAACATCTGCGGAGGCTCCCAATAATAATCTGCTCAAGCAACAGAGACCGCCAAAGCAGAAATGCAAGACACCTCCACCCCCCAACACAACCCAAATGACACATAGCCCGCAGACTCAGTGTGCCACTCAACAACAGCCAATAAGGCAAAACAATGTACCCAACAGACTAGTCACAGGTGACTTTATAGTCAGGTACACTGATGTCCCACTCACCAGGTTAAACAAGGAGAAGGTTTCTGTCAGCTGCCTGTCGGGTGCCCAGATCCGCCACATAGCCCATGCACTCAGGTCACTCCACAACAGGTACAAATATGACTCTGTCATTGTCCATGTTGGTATGAACGACCTGAGATGTACCTCCCTGGACTACATGAAAAGAGACATGGAAGAACTCTCCGATCTTGTAGCCCAGGCAGGTATGACCCTAACCCTGAGTAGCATTCTGCCATCACCCAGAATTATACCGCAGTACAAGAACAAAATGATTGACTTCAACAATTGGCTAAGCTTCTGGTGTCATTCTAAAGGGATCCAGTAGTATCTGTCTGCCTGGGATGACATGGTCGACAGACCACAATGCTTTCCCAGAGATGGCCTGCACCTGTCACGCCAGGGATTCCGGATACTGGCTAAGGTTCTTGCCGCCCCTATAGGCCTTTTTTAGGCAAGGTTCAAATGACCAATTCATCACCATAACAGGAACAGGCAAGCAAAAACTGAGGGTGATGCTATTCAATGCTAGAAGTCTAAATCTCAAAATGCACTCACTCGAGGCACTCCTTAAAATGGAGAACATCGATATCTGTGCATTGACTGAGACCTGGTTCAAGGTTCCAGAGAACACCCCTGCACTACCAGGCTATAATTCGTACCACACTTTTCGGCCATTTAACCTGGACCGGAACACCAAAGGCAGAGGTGTGTCCATATTCATTAAGGATATCCACATCTCCAGGCTAGTTGCTCAGCATAATGCAGTCGAGGTTATCCAAGTGCAACTAACTCTGGACAAAACTGCAATCCAAATTGTAGCTTGCTACAAATCCCCCACCATGCCCCAGGATTCCCAATCCTCTTTTCTTGATGTACTGGAAAATATTAGAGTTCAACCAAACACGCTAATAATGGGTGATTTTAACTACCCCACCATTAACTGGGAAATCTACTCATGTACCAACTCCTTCGCTCAACACTTTTTAGAATTCATAAACTCCAATGCCCTGGATCAACTTATCCGCATCCCCACCAGGGGTAACAATATCCTAGATCTAGTCATTACCAACATGAGTGACTAGTGATCCACACCTGAAGTCAATGCCTCATTGGTCCGATCTGACCATAAGCTAATTACCCTAGATATTCACATCCTGCCCCCACCCCCACCCCTCATTAAGGAAACCACAGTAAAAAAATTCTTCAAAGCCAACTTCATGCTTCTTAAGACAGAAGTGGGGAACTTCATGACACCCATGCAGATGGACAATACAGTTATGACTACTGAATCCTACACAATTGCACTTTATAATCACTTACACAAGTGCATGGATTGTGCTATCCCAAATAGAACCAAGACGCTATCCTCCAAAAAAAGGAAGCCAATCTGGTGGTCCCCTGCCATAAACAAACTGTACAACAGAAGGAAGAAACTGTTGCAAAAGAGAGTAAAATCCCATGAGTGGAGGAGCTACCTGGTCAGCCTCAGTAAGAAGCTGCGATCCCTGATAAAATCCTCCAAAGCTAGTTACAAAAACAAAATCACCACTGATTCTAAAGACAACCACAAAGCATTCTATAGCTATGCCAAGAATCTCAATGGCAACACTCAGATCCACTCTGAGTTACAGCACAATGGCGCTAAATATACAGACCCAACTGATATTGCCAACATCCTGGCAGATAGGTTCATTGCTAATTTTACCCCCCTCTCACCCCCTAAAGAGCCCATCTCTATACCAGAAGAATGCAAAGTTGCTGTAATCACGGCTGCACAGGTAAAAACCACAATCTCCAAAGCCAAGAACACAGCATCCATGGGACCAGACAACATACCAGGCTGAGTTCTACATGAACTATAGAATGAACTGGCACCCCACCTAAGTACCATGTTCAATCATAGCCTCACCTCAGGCTTTGTGCCCGCTGAATGACACACAGTGATGGTTATCCCACTCCACAAGGGGGGGAGCCACCAAGGACCCCGGGAACTACTACTATTAGCCTGATGAGCCTGGTCTGCAAGGCCATGGAACGTATCATCATGGAACTTATAAACAAAGACATTGGTAATCTCCAAACTCTGGACCCCACCCAGTTCGGGTTTGTAAAAGGCAGATCATGTCTCCTAAACCTGATAGACTTCTTTGAAGCAGTCGCTAAAGACGTAGATGAGGGTAAGGTGGTTCACACAGCCTATCTAGATCTTGCCAAGGCTTTTGACACCACCCCCCACTCTGGAATTATAGATAAACTCACTAAACTAGGTATAAATCCCTATGTCACAAGATGGGTTGCCAACTGGCTCACTGACAGAACCCACACTGTGAAAGTAGCAGACTCCAAATCCGACTTCAGATCAGTGACAAGTGGAGTACCACCGGGTTCAGTCCTGTGTCCTCTCCTGTTTGGTATCTAGTTCTCTGAAGTACAGGCTAACACAGAAGGTCTTTGGCTAATGAAGTTCGCAGATGACTGCAAACTAGGAGCCATAATCAAAACTCCTAACGATGTGGACATCCTACAAAAGGGCCTCACTGAAACAGATGTCTGGTGTCAAAGCCATGGCCTCAAGCTCAATACCAAAAAGTGCATTGTCATCCCCTTTGGTAAAAACTCTGTACCCATGAACTACTACATAGGTGGTAGGATACTTAACACCGAAAGTGTGATAAGAGACCTTGGGACACAGGTGGACAGTAGTCTCTCCTTTGATAATCACACCACCACAGTAGTCAGGAAATCCTTCTACGTGGCACACCTCATCACAAAAGGTTTCTCATCCAGAAAAAAAGAGGTCATTGTTCCCCTCTACTCATCACTCATTAGACCCATTATAGAGTACAACGCCCCTTTTGGTATGTACCTCACAAGACATCTACAACAACTGGAAAGGTCACAGAAATACCTCACAAAGAGGATTAATGGCCTCAAACAGATGCCCTACGCAGACCGTCTCAAAAAACTCCAGCTTTACTCCGTCGTATATCGCCTACTCAGAGATAATCTCTGCCTAACATACAAAGCTATGTCAAACCCAGAGCTGTTGGACATGCTCCACTTAAAGAAGTCCCAATCCCTCTGAGCTACATGCTCTAGGGACCTAAACCTTGTCACCACAATAAACAGAACATGCCAGAGGGATAGATTCCTGTCCCAGAGACTTCCCATACTCTGGAATAAACTACCTATCTATATCAAACAAAGCTCCTCATTAGTACTCTTCAAGAAAAATCTTGATTGGATGGGAAATAGGAAATTCACCCCGGGGATAACTTCTGTGGCTCTGCTCGACAGTGGCACAGGAAAATAATTTTCTTGGGTGGCAAAAGTCAGGGTACCTTTTTGGCTGGGCTTGTATAGGCCCTAGGGCTGATAGCCTAGTACCTACCTATGAACCTATGAACCTATGTGTTCTAGAAATGGATTTCAGGAATAACAAATTGATCTTTTCCTTTTTTTGTTTGCCTTAATAATGATGGCATGTAATGTGTTCATGCACATGTACCTTTGTGTATGTCGAGACCACAGATTACATGAAAACTTTAGCAAGTCTAATTCAGCATATGGTGTAGTAATTGTAAACATATTATTAGGTCTTATACTTGATGCATAACTGAACTGATTCTGCAGATGAATGTTAGTTCTAACCAATGCACAAACTAATTTGAAATAAACTACCAAAGCTTCCTGTTTCATTGACTTATATTCTTCAATAAAAACAGTCTTCAGAGTATCAAATTACAGAAGAAACCTAAGCTGTATTAAGTAGCTTGTTAATTACTGTGGTCATACCTGTTTTTGTGCGAGAGACCAAAATACTGTTGGAAGAAATGAAAAAAATGAGGCATTAATGAAATCAACCAATGGAGTGAAGTGTGTCAACTGACCAATAGCAGGCCAGCATCAAGACAAAAGTGGTAATCACATGGGTCAGCTTCAAGAATGGGTTGACTAACAAACTGAACAATTCTTGACAGGCAGTCAGTCTAGCTTCAAGATAGATGAGCCAACAGATCAATAACCACTACACCTCCAAGAGCAGATTTCCTCTCTGGTTAGCTAGTCTTCCAACTCACAGTGAGTCTAGAGTTCCACTACAATCCTGATGAAGTCTGGACCTGGTGATGATGTGGAAGCTTACCTAGCTGCTTTTGGAAGGTATGCGGCTTGGGAAAGATGGCCCCAGACAGAATGAGCCAGAACATTCTCATCCCTTCTAAGTGGAGAGACTTTGATAGCCTGCATAGATCTGGAAGACTCTGATGCACATGATTACCAGAAACAGAAGTAAGCAATTTCAGCAAGAAATGGGGATTCATCTGAAAAACAGTCCTGTAAATGCCAAATGGACAATTTGTATGGACAAACTTGTGAAAGATTAAATAGCAGATTTTTTTTTACTTATTGTGACTAGAACCATGGCCAAAGCCAATGATTGCTGATGTAGCTTAGCATGTAAATGCAGTGCCTTTGAGATTATATTTGATGATGGTTGCAGGTTCAAGTCCCGTAGGTGGGAATATTTCTATCTGGTGGTTAGCACAAAAGCGTAAGCCTGTGAGCTGCTTCCTGTGGTACAGGTTTGATTCCCTTAACCTTCACTTACCTACCTTGTGACCTTTAGCAAGTAACTTAACCATGCAGTGTTTTAGGGCAATTGAAAAATTGATCTAGGCTTCTCAATGTTCTTCTCACCCACATGCCTCAAAACTACCTATGAAACTCACATAAATAACATAAGTAAAATTTTGGAAATCCTGGATGTAGATATGTTTAAGAGGGTAGTCTTCCATCATCTGAGCAATTAGTACTTGTAGTAGAGGGTTTGTTTGTAAAAGAAGTCATTTTCAGAATTGTCTGGCAGAATTAGATTAACATCATTCAACGCAGAAACCATGAATGGTGAAAAACTAAATATGAAATCAAACCAAATAACAGAATTCCAACAGCAATAATTTAAAATAAGGAGAATAGAAAATGCTCAAACTTCTGGTCATAGAAGAACTCAATAGCTAGCTAAATTTATAATGTAGATGATCTATGCACGCTGTTTTATTAATCGCATATGGAATTTATAATGTAGATGATCTATGCACGCTGTTTTATTAATCGCATATGGACTTTGTAAATTGTTCCAGAGTTTATGATGTGATATAATGCAAAGTATTTCCTTTCCTAACTTACTTAAATAATCTGACTTTCTTCACAACGCTGTGAATTCACATAATGGTGATTCCATATTTTCTTTCCATACAGAATAGAAAATAATATACTTGATAGTTGCTGTATATCTTTGGCATATTTCAATTATGCATTCACTTCTGCTACTGACATTAAAGGTATAGTTCATGTCCAGCTGTGGTTAGCACTCTAGCTGTGTAAGTAGGAATCCATTGCAGACAGAAGACTGGACTGAAATTTGCATAAATGTTAACATGCAGATTAGAATAATATTTATATGAAATGACAGCTAATGTACTGTAGGAGCCATATCAAGTAAAAACATCTAATATAAAGCCAGAATCTGCTGTCCCTCTATCAAGACTTTGATGGAGTTCTGACCTAAACACAATTGGGTAAATTTAATTTTAGAGCAGGATTACAAGAATAAACTAATATGGCTAATAATTTGACTTACCTGTGTTCCATTCCAGTCTGTATTGTGGGGTTGTTGTCATTATTTCTTCAATTTCTACAAAGGAAGAAGAGAAATTATGTCATCATTACAAGTAATATCATGAATGAGTGCTTTGTCAGTTTGTCACTTTCTCACTCTGACACACATTCAGAGATATAGAACTGTCACATTCTGTGTCCTTAACCCCTCAGTCCTGGGTAGCATGCCTTCTTATGTGCTTTTTGCAAAGCTCAAGAGACAAATCAGGCACTGCCATCACTACCACTGTTATAACTGATGTGGTCTCATTTCCCCAGTTTCAGCTAAGGAAGCATGGTTCTGACATGATTTGTTTTGTTTGTGATATTAACTGCTGTCAGAAGAGAGGCATGTTGCTTGTACAGTCTCAGTCCAGTGAACTCTGTTTATTTTCAGTGTACTATCAGTGGGTATCATTCTGATAATTTGCAAGTTTCTCTTTTTCTAATATATAATGCATCTGTCTTTATTGCTTTGCAGAAATCACACATCCCTAGAGACTCTGCCTTGCCTCTAAAAATATTAATATATTTCAAACACTGATGGGGTCATGTGAAAGCATTAGTCTGCAGCAAATGCTGAAACAAGAACTCCATAATTCTTGTATCAGTACCTTTTGCCCTAAGCACTGTGAACTTTAACTTTTATGGTGTTTAACTGCACATATGAAAGAAGAACTAAAAGATGAAAAATCCATCATCTTACTCCTGCAAGGTATATGAGGTGACTGGCTCTGCTGGAAGCCATCTGCACAGCGATTACAGGTAAGACCGGTGACTCCACTCTTACAGCGACACTGTCCTGTTTGCTGGTCACATGTTGTGCCTATCGCACCGATTGGATGGCACTGGCAAGCTATGGAAGAAAAATATTAGTCAGAGTTTCATTTTTTTGTTTACTACATCTTTTACTAACTAATTCTGGGTTTAAGTTATGACAAAGATCTTAACATTGATAGACAAATGTGGTAACCAATTAAAAGACCCAAAAGGAGTTTAAATTATTAACACATGCCGTTACTGCTGTGATGTAAATAAAGTTAAACTAATCACAAGGAGCTCAGTTTCTGATGCCCTTTTCCTCAGAACTTCAGGCTCTGAGTTTAGTTATGGTGTATATGAAGTTTCATGGCCATCTGTCATCTATGAGTGTTTTCTCCACTTACTCTGGTCTCCTCCCACATCTCAAAAACATAATGCTTGATTGCTCACTCAACCGAAATATGTTTTTCAGCCTTTTAGCTTATGACATAACTCTAAATGGTTCTTGTAGGATTGCTCTCTTATCTAGTTAAAATCAGTTTGGTCCAAAAATAAACTTATTGGTACATTATATCTAAGGGTTAAAGTGATAGAAATTGTGCAAGGGCTCATGATTCAACAATGTTATCCAGAATGGATTTATTTATGGCCTCCCTTTCCAAACATTCTGGGTTCCATATAATTAAACTAACTGCATTCAGTAGATAAATAACTATTTTCCAAAATGCATTTTCCTTTCTTTAAGAAGGCCCATCTAGATAAGTACCCATTCATGTCATAAAAAGCATATTTTACTGACAGACTAAACACATCTTTATGTGTGATCAATGCTTACATAAAGGCAGGCATCTTCACAGCTTGGGGCACTTGCTCATCATAAACAATACATTTTGGCTATTTAATCCCATATTATTTATTTAATCAGTCATTTAATGGGTAAGTGAACTGATTTTTACAGATCGTTTTCATTCATGTCAGGGGTCAAAAGAGAAAAGACAAAGCCAAGGCACTCAGAAAGTTTAGGTTAACATTTCAGTATATAATTTTTTTATTGAATATGAAAAAACAAAACAGTGAACAGTTATAATAATTTACCATAATATATGCCAGGTAAATGATAAACATGCACTGTGAAACAAAACAGCAAAACTGTAAACACACACACACACACACACAGACACACACACACACACACACACACACACACACATACATATGCACACACACTCCCCTCACTCTTTGCTCGAATGTATATGCATCCAGAAGCATTCTGCAGCAGTTGTGTTATAGAAACGTTAATGAAATCTGTTGGTTCCAATATGATATTATTAAAGGATAATTATCAAACAAGCAAGGGACAACTTTCCATTCTTTAAATAATTATAAATCATAAGACATTGTAACATTTAAAGCTGTTGTAGTGTTAAAAACAAACAAACAAAAAACAACAATAATAATTCCACTGTTTTAGACAACCACATCAAAAGTTTTGAACAATGCTACCAGATATGACACCAGGAGCCATTCAAGGCATAAACCGCATTGGCAAGTTTTTTTTTGTTTATTTTTTTTTTAATTCTCATAAATGTACCACTGATCCACTTATTTAATAGTCCCCATTGTTTTTTGTTTTGTTTTGTTTTGTTTTTATTTTATTTTATATTTAGTTATTTATTTATTTTGAGAAACCTTGTTTCCAGACTATCTAATATCTTATTTATTTATTTATTTTAGAGCACTGATTCCCAGTGGTCCATTTTCACGTTCATTTTGGGATCCAGTATAGGTAAATGTGTTGCTTTATTTACAATCTTGTCTTCTTAACCCAGTTCAAGCATATGTTGGACCAATGGATGTGGAATCAGAAAGTTATCCTTGCCTGGCACCTATGTTTCTTTTAGACAGTGGCAGCTTATAAATAATTGACTCCCTGTGCCCAAGCCTACATACACTCCCCCACCCTTAAAATAACCCTAGGGTATTAAAGCAAGCTTGTCAGATACATTTGGGGAACATGGCTAGGCTAAAAAAAGGCTCAGTGGAGTCATTAGTCTAGTAGTCAGATATGAATTTATGAACTTATGAAAGGAATAAGGCTATATACTATGGATAAACTGCATCCTGTAGTCCAGCGTTGGATTCCCTCAGTCTCCATTTACCTACTGTCAAATTATGAGCAAGTCATGCCATCAGAAAGTGATACTGGATTGTGTTTACTCCAGATAGCAAATAAAACTAAAACAAAAAAGGTTGCAAAAATGTACTTTGAATACAAAGTTGAACAATCAATGTTATCTTCAAAAAGGCTACAACACAAGTATACAGACATTCAATCTGGGCATAAACCTGAATAGGCTAAACAAGGCTTACAAACAGTTAAACATTGTCTTTGACACACAGCATATTAAAAGCTTTTGGCGAAAGCTGAACGAAGTTGTAAAATATTGGTTTGAAGATTGACAAAATGGTGGTGCAGAGATTGTACTGGGGACCAGAAGGAGTAAGGGAAGGAAAAGGAAAGCTAAGATGGAAAGGCATGAGTCACAGTAACTTCCTGTGAGGAAAAGTACGGAATTTCAATTAGGCTTCAAAGTCACCAACAACTCTCACCTGGCTGTAACTGTGCGGTTACTTCTTACTTCATGTAGCCAAATAGAAACAAGCCTTCCATTACTTCCTCAAACTATATAAGTCCATCTATCTATCTGTCTATCTATTGATCTATCTATCCATCTATCTATCTATCCATCTATCTATCTATCTATCTATCTATCTATCTATCTATCTATCTATCTATCTATCTATCTATCTATTGATCTATCTATCTATCTATCTATCTATCTGTCTATCTATCTATCTATCTATCTGTCTATCTATCTATCTGTCTATCTATCAGTCCATCTATCCAGCTATATATATCGATGTCTATAATCTGTCTACATGGCGTTCCTTTTTTCCAGAACATAGATTTCTGTCTCCCTTTTCCAACACCTTATCTATTACTCTGACCCATCTACTCACTTTTAAGTTTGCCAATCTCAACATCCCCCTTTAAGAACATTATTGGGATCCTTTAAGTACCACTCCCTGGACTTTGCAGTCTCTTGCTGCCCCTCTTTCATTTTTCAGGTAGACCACCACCTTCTTCCCTTATACTCATCTTCTTCCTATGAGTATTCTTTCCATAGGATCTATCACTTTAGTTCACCTTATGCTGCTCTTTCTTGCTTTTCATCCATCAATGGCTGTATCATATGACTAAGATATACCGCTGCCTTTGCACGTTTCCCCTTCCTTTTTACTTCTCCCCTTACCTGCTTTCTATACCTTATTTCAAATCAATACAGATATTATCCTTCTTATATCTCAATCTTCCTGGCAATCAAAGTTGTATAAATGTTAGCTAATATCAACTGTATACATTACAGTACATGAATACAAAAGCATCTGCCAATCAAGCATTGTATTTACTAAATCAAAAGTAATGAGTATATAATTGTATCACATTACTTATAGTTAATTTGTATATATATATATATATATATATATATATATATATATATATATATATATATATGTTTATCCCTGTCTTTGTCATATTATATCCTATGTATAGGTTTATCATATGTATATGTAAACTGATCTATGTTTTTCTTATGCTATCGTTGTTGTATGTGAAGTTTTTCTCCCCAGGCCTCTGCTGAAAATGGGTTCCACCCAGTCGGACTATCCCAGTAAACAAATGCAAAATAAATGAATAAAATAAATATTAAAACCTATCTCTTACTATAATTTATATTTCCTATACCAACTCCACTGCCATTCAGATTGCTTTCTGTATTGGCATATACCTGAATATAACAACTAGGTTACTGCATTTATGGTTAATGCATAAGTTATTCATCATATATACCAAACTCATGAACTTGCATCTATCTTCCTTATAACAGCATGCATGTTAACTCCTTCTCTTATTTTTGTTTAGGTCAAGTATCATAAAAAATGCACTTGAACACAAGGATAATGTTGATACTGATAATCAGTGCATATCTGAATTTCTTCAACTCTTGGTTAATTCCTCCTGCGCATTGCCATACCACTTCCTATTAACTCCATTGTATCTACACATTTTGCAGTTTATGGAAACTTTTCTTTCTGGACTTGCAGTGTTATTAAGTTATGTTCATTTTGACTCAGTCAACAAGAAAACATACACAAATAATCTTGTCCTCCCACGTATACTAAGTGCTCAACAATACGGTGTTGTAAGGGTAAAATTAAGAGAATGTTCCACTGGTGCATACATCTGTATTTGTGCCTGCAGAGACCTTCTCATGTTAGTTTGCTAGAGAGAGCACTATGAGAAAGAGCATGTTGTCACTAAAGGAAACAGAAAAAGTAGTTATCATCATTTCAGACATGCAACATTAGTGTTAAAACAATTGGCAAGCTTAATGCAATGTTTTCACAGACGTTAAACTAGGAGAAACAAAACAAAATAAGATGGTATTACCTTTATTCCATGGGTACTGAGCCTTTACTTAAATGAAACACTTTATGTGTATGTATTTCTTTGTCTATTTCAATAGTTTTTTTGTGTGTGTGTGATTTTAAGATTTTGAAATTGGTGGCTCTAGTCTGAGAACCCTAACAAAATGTTTAAATGGGTGGACCACAGTGTGGTCTACCAAGATGGTTGACATTATATTTTAATGGACTGACTTCCAGGATGTTGCAGATAGGCTGATGAAAGGTCTGCAACTGGCTAGATGAAAGTTATCACAATATGGTCATATATTATTTTTTATCATTAGATGGCTGGCAGATTCCTGTAATTGTGTGGATAACAAGTAAAGGTAACAGTTTATTGCAAATAAATGCAGGATAGGCTATTGCAACAAGACAAATGATTGGTGTGTCTGTATGCATACACACACACACACACACACACACACACACACACACACACATATATGTGTGTGTGTGTGTGTGTGTGTGTGTGTGTGTGTGTGTGTGTGTGTGTGTGTATATATATATATGTATATATGCACATGTATTTACATTTATTTAAAGTCTGCTAACTGAGATGGTGGACTGAAACCATATTAAATGATAGCCTTGGTCAAGTGGCACTATACAATATATACACTATACAATATAAAAATGCAATTGCATGTTACATTGTATAGTTGGAAACAATACACTATAATTCTATATGCATATGTACATAAAGCAAGGCTGATTGGCATTTATGGGGCACTGGAATATTTATGTCATCTCTGTTTACTATGTATCTTTTGCACCAATCTGTCTTCTAACCAGTTACAGCAATCTTCCACCCATCCAGGTACAAAAACTCATCTCTCTCTGGAGAGATCTACTGACTTATCTTGCCTGGGGATGCATACAGATCCAGCAAAACGAGCTGGAAATTTTCCTGGGGATACAGAAGCCTGATCTGCCCTGCTCATCTTGTTACTCTGATGACCCTCATCAGGGCAAGCAGTTTAGAGAAAGAATGAATGGATGTAAGTGATATTTATAATAAGACAAGCATACAGTATAAACTGTCTATGATTATGGCAACATATTTTAGTCAGTGTGCACTTCTTAAAAGACAGCGCCTTTGTTGCACAGATGAATATCAGAATAAAATGACAGTGAATTTAGGTACAAGTGAGGAAGAGAGTGCTGAGAGAAAGTAGTTTTAAAAAGTATTTCAGACTGTGTAGCTGTCCCCTGCAGGTATGTATAGTCCTAGTATTAAAAAAGTCATATATATATTTCTTTTGCAAGTGTGTGTGGGGATCCATTATGCAAGAACTAAGAAATACATTTCATGTAATTTGCTTTGAGTTTAATATATGGTCAATTAAGATTTAAAGTAACATTAGCATTTGACCTTTGTTTCTATTCTGCTGGTTAGGGAATGGATGGCCCGACCTTTGACTGGTATGGAACCTGCTCTTTGAGAGGCTCAGTGAGGGTCCCTGTACAGTATCATTATTATTAACCTACATATATTATTAGGCGAGATCTTTAGGTCATTCTGTCTCCTTTGTGTCAAAGCACATAAGATCATTATCTACAAGTCATTGTCAGCATATTTATTTTATTTATTTATTTTACATTTGTTGACCGCTGGGTAACTGCAGCAGAGCTAGTAAGGGAGACGGAGGAAGGACGACAAGGAGACATGATGGTGGAATGAGGAAGCACAGGAGAGTATACAGAGAAACAAGTTGGCAAAGAAGAAGTGGGATTGTCAGAGAGATGAAAAAAGTAGACAGGAGTATAAGGAGATGAGGTGCATGGCAAAGAGAGAGGTGGTGAAGGCTAAGGATAAGGCATATGAAGAGTTGTATGAAAGGTTGGACAATAAGGAGGGAGAAAATGACCTGTACCAATTGGCTAGACAGAGGGACCGAGCTAGGAAAGATGTGCAGCAGGTAAAGGTGATAAAGGATAATGAGGGAAACATACTCACAAGTGAGGGGAGTGTGTTGAGGAGATGGAAAGAGTACTTTGAGGGGATGATGAATGAAGAGAATGAGAGGGAGAGAAGGTTGGATGATGTAGGGATAGTGAATCATGAAGTACAATGGATTAGCAAGGAGGAAGTAAGGATAGCTATGAAGAGAATGAAGAATGGAAAGGCTGTTGGCCCAGATGACACACCTGTGGAAGCATGGAGGTGTTTAGGTGAAATGGCAATAGAGTTTTTAACCAGATTGTTTAAAGAAATCTTGGAAAGTGAGAGGATGCCTGAGGAATGGAGAAAACGTGTTTTGGTACCGATTTTTAAGAATAAGGGTGAAGTGCAGAGCTGTAGTAACTACAGAGGGATTAAATTGATCAGTCACAGCATGAAGTTGTGGGAAAGAGTAGTGGAAGCAAGGTTAAGAAGGGGCATGATGATTAGTGATCAGCAGTATGGTTTCATGCCGGGAAAGAGCACTACAGATACGATGTTTGCTCTGAGAGTGTTGATGAAAAAGTACAGAGAATGTCAGAAGGAGTTGCATTGTGTTTTTGTAGACTTAGAGAAAGCATATGACAGGGTGCCTAGAGAGGAGTTGTTGTACTGTATGAGGAAGTCAGGAGTGTCAGAGAAGTATGTAAGAGTGGTACAGGATATGTACGAGGGTAGTCTGACAGCGGTGAGGTCTGCGGTGGGAGTGACGGATGTGTTTAAGGTGGAGTTGGTGTTACATCTAGGATCAGCTCTGAGCCCTTTCTTATTTGCAATGGTGATGGACAGGTTGACAGATGAGATCAGACATAAGGCCCCGTGGACTATGATGTTTGCATATGACATTGTGATCTGTAGTGAGAGTAGGGAACAGGTGGAGGAGACCTTGGAGAGATGGAGATATGCTCTAGAGAGAAGAGGAATGAAGGTCAGCAGGACTAAAACAGAATATATGTGTGTGAATAAGAGGGATGATACAGGAATGGTGAGGATGCAAGGAGTAGAGGTGGCGAAGGTGGATGAGTTTGAATACTTGGGGTCAATAGTTCAGAGTAACGATGAGTGTGGAAGAGAGGTGAAGAAGAGAGTACAGACAGGATGGAGTGGGTGGAGAAGAGTGTCAGGAGTGATTTGTGACAGACGAGTACTTGTAAGAGTGAAAGGTAAGGTCTACAAGAGGGTAGTGAGACCAGCTATGTTATATGGGTTGGAGACAGTGGCATTGACAAAAAGACAGGAGTTTGAGCTGGATGTGGCAGAATTAAAGATGTTAAGATTTGCACTGGGTGTGACGAGGGTGGACAGGATTAGGAATAAGTATATTAGAGGGTCAGCCCAGGTTGGAAGGTTTGGAGACAAAGCAAGAGAGGCACT
This sequence comes from Protopterus annectens, assembly GCF_019279795.1. Taxonomy (NCBI): domain Eukaryota; kingdom Metazoa; phylum Chordata; order Ceratodontiformes; family Protopteridae; genus Protopterus; species Protopterus annectens. The sequence continues at coordinate 1,262,483,592 of NC_056726.1, forward strand.
ATTACATTGGTTTGGACATGTGCTGAGGAGGGACGCTGAGTATATTGGGAAAAAGATGCAAAGGATGAAGCTACCAGGTAAGAGGAAAAGAGGAAGACCTAAGATAAGGTTTATGGATGTGGTGAGAGAGGACATGCAGGTGGTTGGTGTGACAGAGCAAGATGCAGAGGACAGGAAGAAATGGAAACAGGTGATCTGCTGTGGCGAATCCTAACAGGAACAGCCGAAAGAAGATGATGATATTTGTTGACCAGACTAGTCCAGCTGGATATATGCCCATTTCCAGCAGAGGCCCAGCGAGAAAAGGTCCTCAAAAACACAGAAAAATTATATATAAAAAAACAATATTTCACAGGTACAGGTACAATACAAGATTAAACTATTTTATACATGATAGATTTTACAGATGTAGGTAGATTAATATATAAAGAAATATGTTCACTTCAAAACACATTCAATTGCAGAATCATATGACATGTAACATTTGTTAACATAGGTAGGTAGCGTTAATGACATTTTAGGGATATTGATAGAGATTTAATCAAATATAAGGCCTGTTATATTTATGGTTTTCAATAGGCAATTAGTATATACAGTTAATAAGACAGGTGTCTTTGTAAAAAAATAACATGAGTAGTTAGTCTGGGTTCACACAGGGGCATAACCAATGGGATTTAAGGTAGGTTTTCAGCCTGCTTTTAAATTGTGTTAGTGAAGAAAGGGAGGTCAGGTCACTGGGAAGAGAGTTCCAGGTTTTACCCACGGTATTAGAGAACAAAAAGTCGCCAGCCTTATTGTAGGTTTTGCCTATTTGTACTAATATTTTATTAGATGAGCATAGGGTCTTAAGGTTGTTGTAGGGGGTGATAAGGTTGGTAAGAATTGGAGTGTTAGTAGGCTGATACAGGATTTTGTAGGCAACTGTTAATTGTTTAAATAGAAGTAAATTTGACAACTCTAGCCATCCTAGTTGTTCATAATTAGTACAGTGATGGGTTCTGAACGTAGAGCCTGTTGCAAATCTAGCAATATTGTTGTAGGAGACAGCCAGTTTGTTCAAGTTGTTTTTTGAGAGGTTAGTATATATAGGGGAGGCGTAGAGGAGGGTGGAGATTAAGTGGGTCTGGGCAATAGTAGACCTTGCTAATGGGGTAAGAAAGGATTTGATTCTATAGAGGGAGCCTAGTTTTTTGTTGACTGTTTTTATGGTACTGTTAATGTGACTATCAAAGTTAAGGTTATTGTCAATTAGTACCCCTAGGAGTTTTGTGGTAGAGTCAGGGGATATGATGGTTCTATTGTTTGATGTAACAGTAAAGTATAGTGGTGTGGCCCTATGGGTGGGAGTAAAAAGTAGGAGTCTGTTTTTTCTGGGGGGTTCAAGATGAGGCAATGGTGTAGTAACCATTTCTCTACTGTGTTAAACACTTTTTGGGTGAGGGACTGAAGGTCTGATGGAGTCAGGGCTGAGCATATTAATGTGGAGTCATCTGCGTATTGTATTACGGTAGCTTGAGGAATTACAGAATGCAGGTCATTGATAAAAATAGAAAATAGAAGAGGTCCAAGTATAGAACCTTGGGGGACACCGAGTGCAATGGGGAGATGGGGAGATAAGTTGTTCTCCCACAGAACTGCCTGTTGCCTATTGTTTAAGTAGGATTGAAACCATTGTATAGCCAGTGCGTCTAGAGATAAGTTTTTGAGTATGTTTATGAGAAGATGGTGGTTAACCATATCGAAGGCTTTAGAGAGATCAATAAAGAGGGCTGAGGATAGAGTGTTGTTATTGTGATTTTTGTTTATACAGTCAGAAAAGGATAAAAGGGCAGTAGTAGTACTGTGAAATGGCCTTAATCCATGTTGGCAGTTAGCTAATAAGCTGTTATCTATTAGGTGTTTTAACAGTTGCTTATGAATGCATTTCTCCATGATTTTTGCCAGTGGAGATAGTATAGCAATAGGTCTGTAGTTGGATAATTCCCTAGAGTTTCCACCTTTATGCAGGGGGATAATATGCGAGATCTTCCAAATAGATGGAATAGTACCCTCAGAGGTTGTTCTGTTAATCAGAATGGAGATGGGGTAGACTATGGCATTTGCAGCTTTTTGCAGATATTCTGCATGAAGGAGATCAGCTGCGGTGGTGGTAGGTTTGAGTTTCAGTATAAGGTTATAGCTTAACTAGCTAACCCATGTTTAAGACGTCTAATACAGTTTTGGTTATTTGTAATTTCTTGCCTTGATTATATTAATATGGATTCCTACCTTAAGGACAGTACGTGCCCAAGTTTATCTTCTTTTCTATTATAGATGTCTTACCCTACTGTCACCTTGCATAATATAGCATGTAGACCAAAGAGCCTTATTTAAATTTTATTGTATTGACAAGAAACCAGCACAGTTAACAAGTGGTTAGACGTTTGATGTACCATGATGAGTAAAAAGCTAGTGTAACAGAACAGATGAGAAGTTGAGTTAACAATGTGGGTGATAGTGTGTATAACAGGCTGGAAGATATGCTACTGCAGCAGGCTGATGATCCATTGCTGCAACATACTGTTTAGCAGAATATAAGTGTCTGATAAACTGATATGAAGTTAGGTTATATGAGGTTAGGCCATATGAATGAGATCGCTCCTAACAATATCTTCAGAAACAGATTTTAATAATCAGTGTTGCCTTAAAAGATTTGTGCTATTCAAACTGGCTACTGCAGAACATACATCTAATTACTCTCATAAACAATGCATTTAAAGCTGAATTTAGGGTAACCATTTGAAATGCTGGGACCTGCTATAGCAAATCTTTTAACATCATGGCTGAGTGGATGGAAAAAAAAGGATTTGGATATACAAGGTCTGAGATGGCCATTTCTCAGAATGTTCCATTTTCTCTAAGGTATGGCAAGTTCAAGGGGTGCAGAGGACTTGCCTCCTGCAAAATAGAAGTTTAAAAGAGAAGAGCAATGTTGAACTCAGTGTTTTCCTGTTTTTTTTTTGTTTTTTTATCTTTTTCAGTGTGTCGGCACTCAGCATTTCAAGTGTGGGCATTTCAATAGGAAGCCTAAATGTAGTGCAATGCAAACTTAGAAAAAGGCAAGTAAGCACATAAATAACGCTTAAGAATTGAATCCATGCAGCAACTGAGTGTCATGACTTCTTGCCAAACTAAAAGAGTTTTGAAAATATTAAGATCCTACTGATATGAAATACAGTATTACTGCATACTGTATCTCACAACAATCGTGCTTATGTAAATTTATGTAGGATCTAATTATGTGGCATAAATTAAATAATGGCAAAGATTTAAAGTAGGACAGAATGGGTCCCTGGCTTTATACATAATGGATGCAGGTTGGTGCTTCTTTTTAAAGCAATTTGACCTTCGTGAATTGTCAGTCTTTCTGAGTATGCCAACATGAGTACCATAGGAAATATTGTAGGGATTCCATAGCACAATAGAATGAAGTAGATAAAAATTAGCTGAGTGCATCATTGGTATGACTGATTAAGGAGCGGTGTTCCTTATCTAATTTGTGGTTTTCTGCCATATCACTGGGATAATCTTAGAACTGATGTGACTCAATAATTACATGCATTTGAGTTTCAGAATTCAAATACTTCAGAACATGTGTCATAATACAATCTTCTGGTTATTCTAGCACATTTCTGATAGACAGGGGTCCAGGGAAGTAAATACTGTGGGAAGAAATAGCCAGGGAATTGTTATGGCTAGGCTTGTATAGGTCCTAGGGCCAATAGCCCAGTACCAACCTATGAACCTATGAACCTATGAATAATGCAGAGGATATCTATCAGGAATGTTACATACAATTGGAGTAGGGTGCATATTGAGAAGGTGTGCAAACTGATTTGCCTGAATATGAATGTAATCTCAGCAGAGGTCCCCAGCAAGTGGGACACAAGTAAAGGCTCATGGACAACATTAAAAGAAGCACACACATTCAGGCACAATATCAAACCACCAGTAATCCTATGACCCTGACATAACATATGTGAATTAGAGTAATCAGAGATGATTCTGCACAAACACACTTGTGCAACTATTATGATACGTGCACACTCTATGAGGGTAATCATGCAGACACACACCGTCCTGGTACTGTAACATCTGCTGGAGGTGTTACACTGCTATACCTGTGCAACATTATGATCAAGACAGGCTAGTGACTCATGTGCATGACATATATATATATATATATATATATATATATATATATATATATATATATATATATATATATATATATATATATATACACACACACACACACACATATATATATATATATATATATATATATATATATATATATATATATATATATATATATATATATTTATATATATCAGAATCCACACTGTTACAAATGTTACCCATGACATTAATGATGTCAAACACCTATGTATGTATTGTGCGCATTACCAGAACAAGTAGCATACATGTATCTGGTGTAACAACTTGTTGGGGGTTCTATACCAGCAGACAGTAATGTTTATGCCACAAAATGAATACGTAGGTACGGCCAATAAGATGTGTGACAGCTCACTGTGGCAAAGGTGGTACACTTCAGTTACACATCACTGGAAAAAGTGTACAGGAGGTACATGAAGAAGGGTGCATTGTGATGGAATACAAACACAATACCAACTTTAGAAGACTTCTACAGCCAACTGAAAACCACAGCATTAATGAAATTAAAATTAAAGAACTAAGAATTTTTCCAAAGCCATTTATCAACAACCCTTGGGGAAAAGTCTTATTGTTGATTGACACTATAGAATAATTGATCAGACACTCTGACAATGGATTGGACATACTTATAAAGTAACTGTATACATTAAGATCTGTTATAGTGTCAGGCTAATGTAAATAGTGTACATAGTTATTTAAGATGGTGTGTATACATACTATGGAATTCATTCAAATGTATTTGTAAAATAAAAATTTTGAGAAAAAAAAAAGAAGGGTGCATTGTACACAGTTACTGGGGGGATGACGACTGTGGACTGTGCAGGTATTATGGCCTCTGATGTGGATGTCCTTCATATACTCAGTAACTGTGTTACATACAAGGGAGTGGTCAGTACTGTGACAACATGCTGTGGGGTGATCCACTTACCATCTACCCCAGGACACAGGTCACATGCCTATTGCCTGATTATAGGGTATGCTATCCATATTATACTTGGGTTGTGTGTTTGCTTTCCTGATATAACAAATCCTTCCATGATTTCTTGTCATTGCAGGTTTTGTCATGGCTGTGGCAGCAATCTTTGGTGTGTGTTGATACCTTCTGTATTATACTAATATCACAGTTGGAGTCAATGGCTGCCCACAATCTGCAGTCCTTCAGCCAGCTGTTTGGACACAGGATGTGTATGTCATAAGTGATGCCCACCACTTAAATAATGGACAGGAAAGGGTCTAGCTGACAGTCCTGAAGTATGAACATGATCACTGGACTTGAAATATAGGTCACTTCACACATGTCAAAATATTTAGATGACATGTATGTGATATACTGGTCTACCCCCTTGGTGATATAGGTGTAAATGGATACATTTGACATTGTTAAGTGAATACCTCAGTGTGGATTTTGTCAAATGGTTTGGACTTGGCAAGTTCAAAAGGCTAATAGTGTTGTCATCATGCATGCTCTTGAAGATCTCTTTGAGGACATCTAACAGATGTAACAGACATGCTGCAGCATTAATAACTCACACAGGTCTGTTACACACAGCTGGGATATCACTAGTGTCTCTTTAGGAAAGGTCCATGATGACATGTTGGTCAACCTCACAGATGAGGAGAGTCAAGATGTGTCTATGCATGCATGCATCAGATGCTGCTCCCCACCCCTGCCAAGTGACATGGATGCATGTTGAAAAACCCTTCTACAGCAATATAGTCTATGTGGAAGGTGTGTTGAAGCGTGTGTTCAATCATGTCCGGAAGGTGTATGTGATGAGTCACGTGACAGGCAATCTGTGATGTTGTCACTGTCCATTGATTCTGTGTGATAGGCCTGGCTATAGATAAGGCAGTGCATACTGGCTATCCTAAAATGGACTAGAGTTTGAACACAATCCTACACTCAGGGATCAGTGAGAAACTCTCCCAGCTGGGGATTAAACCTCATGTCATTAGATGGATAATCAACTGGCTCACTGATAGAACACATACTGTGAAAGTTGGTGAACCAACCTGTATCAGTAGACCAGTCACCATTGATGTAACTCAGGGATTTGTGCTTGGCCCTTTACTGTTTGGAATCTATTTCTTGAAAGTTCAGGCTAAGTATACAGCCTGTGGCTTACTGCATTTGCTGATTCTTGCATACTGTGTGCAATCATTGAGTCCATCCATGATGATAACATACTACAGGAGGGACTAACACAGATAAATGATTGGTGGCAAAGCCACATAAATGCAAAAATGTATCTTTATTTTGACCTTCTGCAAAGTGGAATTCCCAGCTAATTACAGCGTTGACAACAGACCTGCTATGCTGAAACCCAGTGATACAAGCACTGGGAACACATGTAGATAGCAAGCTGAGCCTTGACCTCCAAGTGTCCACAGTGGTATTGAAAGCCTATGTTGTGCACATCATAAATCATGCCATTGTATTCAGATCTCAAGATTATATTACAACGCTGTACTCAAATCTCATTAGAATGCTAATACAGAGTACAATGCTCTCATCTGCATGTCTCTCACCAGACACATGTAGCAGCTGGAGAGACCACATGGGTTACTCACCAAAAAAAAAAACAGTGCATACAAACATTGCCATGATGTATGTGTATAGACTGAAATCTATGTCACTGTAATCTGTATCATATAGAATGAGGTGACTTCTGCCTGGCCTCCAGGCCAGTCTCTGACCCTGCCCCAGTGAGAATAGTGCACATCCACAAATCACATATAGCTGATGACATCAGCATTGTCTGGTGAGAAGAATATGACAACAACAGTGTCCCACATCCTGCTGTAAAAGGCTCTCTGTAATGTCAAGCAAGTGCACACAAATACACACATACACACACACACACACACACACACACACACACACACACACACACACACACACACACACACACACACACACACACACACACACACACTTGACTGTGAAAATAGAGTCACTACTGATCTAAGTACACAGACTACAGAACTCTGTAGTTAAGGCAAGCATCACAGCTCAAGCTAACTTGGAATGTCTCAGGCAACACTTAATAGCTGATGACATCAGCCTTGTCTGATGAGGACAACATGGCAAAAACAGTGTACCACATGCTGGCATAAAAGGCTCTCTATAATGTCAAGCAAGTGTGCACACGCAGGCACAGACACACACAAACCAGTTCACTGCAGTGATAATAAAATCCCTATCTATCTAAACACGCAGACTGCAAAACTTTCCATTTAAGGCAAGTGCCACATCTCACGTCTGACTGGGAGTGTCTTAAACAACACTTTATACCTGATAACATCAGTGGTGTCTGCTGAGGACAATATGACAATAACAGTGTCCCACATGCTGGTGTAAAAGGCCCTCTGTAATGTCAATCAAGTTGCACACACACACACACACACACACACACACACACACACACACACACACACACACACACACACTCTTGACTGCAGTGAGAACAGAACCCCTACCTATCTAACTACACAGTCTACAGAACTCAGTACTTTAAGCAAGCATGATGGCACAAGTCTAACCTTTACAAGATTGCAAGTCAACTTATAGTGGATGACATCAGCGGGGCATGTTGAAGAGAAGATGTTGGGAAGCCTGCAGGAAATGGATGTGTAGGCATAAACAAGTATAAAAATATTGTCAATCTATGAGATTGCAGTGGTAATTATAGGATACACACTTCTGGCTAGACCCACAGACACAGTTGACTGCAGTGAGAGCAGAACTCCTATCAAAGTACACAGACTGCAAAACTCAGTAATTTATGCAAGCACAACACAAATCTGATTTTTATAAGAGTACAGGTCAACTTATAGTGGATGACATCAGCAGGGCATGTTGGATAGAAGATGTTGGCAAGTCTGCATAGGTTCATAGCTTCATAGGTTCAATATGAGGTTATTAGCCTAATGGCCTAGGGCATTTATAAGCCTAGCTGTGTAAAAACAGAAGTACCCTTACTGAGCATAGTTAGATGGTCAATGTTATCATAATCAGAGTGATTTTGTGATCAGCACCAAATGGCCCTGTCCATGAGGGACATAGGTGCCACTGCCACCCCAGGGGGAAATTTACAATCACCCATACAGTTGTCAAGGTTGTGCTTGAATAGGGTCATTTAGGAGCACTGTTTCACATACAGTGGGGGCCTATTACATGCCGTGAGATATATCTGTCAACCCAGCATGTTCTGTTTATGTCACAAGCTAGGTTGAGATCCCTTGAATAAGTTATTCTTGACACATTTGATTTGCATATGTCCAACATTTCCAGTACGGCAGGCTCTGAGACTGCTCTGTAGGCCAGGCATAGTTTACCTCTCAGCAATCTGCATGATACTGAGTACAGTGACAGGTCTTTCAGTCTTTCCATGTATATCATGTTTTGTAGATCTTGGATTCTCCCAGTCGCAAACCTCTGTGTTTTCTCCAGTTGCAGCAGGTGCCTGGTGAGGTACAGACAGATGGGTTCATTGTACTCAGGTAGTGGTCTGAAAAGGGTAGAGTACAGCAGAGCTATGACCTCCCTGATCTTGGACTTGATGGCCTTAGTTATAAGGTGCAGAATGTCGAATGTGCATCTCACCAGTACGGACACATACTGATTGAAGTGTAGATTTCTATCAACATGCGTTCCCAAGTCACCCAGCACTGTGTTAGAGGGTTTCTATGTATACCATAATTAGCAGGGGTACTCCATTGCCAAAGATGACAATGAGGCATTTTTTGTTGTAAGGTTCAGTCTGTGAGTTTGGCACCAATCATTTGTATGTGTCAGCCCCTTCTATAACTTGTTAACCTAGATGGGGAATCTATATGACTGAGTCCAGTTGCCAGTCATCTGCAAACCTGGTGAGCCACAGGCCATATACCTTTGCCTGAACTTCAGAGAAATAGTTTCCAAACAGTTTAGGGCCCAGCATATTCCACTGGTAAGTGGTCTAGTGGTGTAGCTGCAGTCCCCAGCTTTGACAGTGAGTGTGTTCTGTTGGGCAGGCAGTTGGAATCCATCTAGTTATATATGGGTTAATCCACAGATGGGATTTTCTCTATGATACCTGAGTGGGTGATAGTGTCAAAGGCCTTGGATACCTCAACATAGGCAGTATATCCTGTTATCTCTCATCCTGGTCTTTGGAGTCAGTATCAAAGATGCCCACTAGGTTTAATAGGAAGATCTACCCTTGATAAAACCAAAATTAGTTAAATCAAGTGTGTTGAGGGTCAGCTATGTCCCTGTGGTTAAGGTCCATGCTGATTCCTTTCATAGCCTTGTAGATAAGGCTTTTTAGGCTTAAGGGTCAATAGTTCTATTTCTGCATGTTAACAGATTCCTGTGCATTCCATATCACACAACATTTAATACTAATTTCTGTAGTGTAGGTGTTATATCTGTGCAAAAGGTACCGAGACACCTGGGTTGTAGTGCTTGCAGGGAGGCAACAGATGTATGTATTGTAAATATGTGACATAGTCTTCGATAGAGCCTTCAGTTTGTTATCTTTCCACATTTAATTTCATGTCATAGATGGGAAATGGACATAAACAAAGTAATACATAATAATATTTACATTTTCATAGTGCAGCGAGGAACAGGGTTGTACAAGGGTTGGCAAAGTGTTTGTGCATGCGAGATACACATTTGCAATAGTTTCCCTGTTTGCATGTAGTTAAGCAGTGTGTGCAAACTCAAGCAGCATTGTTAAAGTCTGAGGGTTAGTACTGAGTCTATGAACTCACCTGCTGTTTAACTGACTCTGTGGCAGCAGGTCTAAATGCATTGACACATTTCTTTTTGAAGCCGATGATACTAGGTTCGAATCTAGGGGTATTTAATACTTTTAAATTATTTTAACTACACAGTGATAATGCAATGACATTAATTCTTTATAGTACATGTGTTGCTGTGTATTGGCATAGCACAGAAGGGTTAAGCGGCATTGGGCAGAGGTAAACGCACCATTGTACAGCCGTTCACCTCCTCTCACCATTGCTTGGCATTGCTGTGTGATGTGAAACTCCATGCAAACATAGAGAACAACAAGAGAAGGGATCAATTGCTTTTTCTGCTACTTATGCATGTTGTATGTGACACTTTTTGGACCAGATTATAGTTGTTAAAATGGGGAAGATAGGAAAGTGGTGAAATGAGGATCAAGCAGGGGGAAGGCCAAAGGGAAAGCAATACAAGAATGTGCAGGAGAGAGAAAGGAAAGAACCATAGCTATCCATTTCTTCAACATTAAAAACTGATCATATGTGCAGAATATTAGCTGAATTTTGACTCCAGAGAGAGGGTGATGACAGAGTAGTCATGTTATACAGCCAATTGGACCAAATCAAGTGTGTCAAGGAGACACGTGTGAAATGGAGAGTTATGCATGGGATGATCTTTTTTTTTCTTTTTAATTCAGTAAGTGAAGACTGCTGGGAATGTAACATATGTATGTCTGGGTCCAGTAAGATGGGTAGGTGAGGAAGCAAATGCAAACAAACAAAACAAGAGACAGTGATGGTGAGGGACACAAAAGCTGGGGGACACCACGATTGGGGTGAGGGAAAGGAAACCCAGGCTCATGCCCATCATGCTTGGAGACAGTGAAAATCGAGTCCTCATCCACTGGACTTTCATCACTGTGAGCTGGAGTGCTTAACATCTTCTCCTCCTAGAGACCATGATGGAGAGCAGCCTCTCCATCCAGTGTAGGTGTACACCAATGGTGTGGTGTATGACCCTACACACCATCCCTGGCATCTCCTGGAAGGGCATGAAATCACCATGTCTGCCACTGCTCCTGGAGGGTACCACTGCACCAGCTTCTGGGGAAGGACTACCTGAGGGTGCAGGTTATACAGGGGAAGCAGAAGTAGTGTTACCAGACTGGTTCCCAGACAGGCTGGGCATTGGTGCTGAAAACAGTGGAGCGAGGACAGGCTGATCCACTGGGGCTGGCCTACCTCACTGTGCTGTGTATCATTTAGTGATGTGGTACACATGGATGACATGGAGACCATTTGATGACATATAATGGAAAATAAAAAAGAGACATAAGGGTTGCGGTGAGAGAAAAAAGAGATAAAAGTAGTACAATCACATGTGACATACAATTATACAACTCTTTTGTCTGAAGTATTACATTTAACTATATACCCTAACAGATAGATACACACTATACTACAGATTTCTGAAAGTAATCCTTGAAATGTGCATATATTGTACATATGTGTATTCCAATTATACAGATGGCAGTTTACAGCAGGGTATTTGTGCCACTGGTATACAGATTTTAATTTAATGAAAATATTATTGAAGAAATAGTACTGTATAGTTGTGAATCATGGTATATGAACCCACAACCTCTGACTACATTCTAATACTGGACTCCTACAATTGGTTTGTGCTACAGACTACTGCATGGTATACTTACTTTTACAGTTAGGATATGCATGCTCAGGTTGATAGAACTCTATAAAAGACCTAAAAAAATATTTAACTTTTAAAGCTACAATAATACTTTTCTTCTACAACATACATACCACTTGCTTCTCTCAGTCTTCCCAATCGAGAAAAATGAGCCTGCCAATTAAACTCATGTTCAGTGGCAGTTGGGCAAAGAACAGAAAAGAACAGAAGAGCATTATGCATACCAGTCTTGCCTATATTTAGCTTTCTTAGTCTTACAAGTAGTCTCCTTTTGTTATACTTAACTGTGGGATGTCTGAATTCTCAACCAACAGTTCAGAGTATCCCTTTTACACATCCATAGGAAATTAAAATGATGCCTACACTGTTCTTCAGTGAGTGGGATAACACTGGCAAAATGATTCCAAGCCTCAGACTTGTACTGAGAGCAATATAGTTCCCCTGCAGAATCCTTTGGCTGTGTTGCTTCACAGGAGTCCAATAAATATCTTGGACTCCTGGACACCCCACCTCTGTGCCCTAAACGTGGCACCTTCCTCTGTAATGTCATCCACGTCTACAAGCCAAACTACAGTAATGGAAACTGATACTTTCCCACCAATTCTAGTTATCCCATTTACTGGTAGTGTGCAAATCCAAGCAATGATGACAACCGTATTTGCATGACTTTAAGTGGAGAGCAGCAGTGTCAAGCAGGGAGGAATTAAACAACTGAAATTGGAAGGTTGATCTCACATTTGGCCTTATTTTGAGGGGTATCTACTGATGTAGCCTGTACATATATATTGGAAATTGGAAGGTAACTGTTAAGTTCATAGGTTCATAGGTTGGTACTAGGCTATCGGCCCTAGGGCCTATACAAGCCTAGCCATAACAATTCCTTGGATATTTCTTCCCACAATATTTACTTCTCTGGACCCCTGTCTAGCAGGGTGACTGACATGATCCCCAGGGTAAATTTCCTATCTCCCATCCAATCATCAAGGTTCCTTTTGAAGAGGGCCAATGAGGTGCTCTGCTTGACATGTATGGGCAGTCTATTCCAGAGTATGGTGAGTCTCTGTGTCAGGAACCTATCCCTCCAGCATATTTTGTTCATTGTGATGACAAGGATTAGATCCTTGAGTGTGTGGCTCTGAGGGATTGGGATTTCTTTAAGTGGAGCATGTCTAACGGCTCAGGGTTTGACATGGCCTTGTATGTTAAGCAGAGATCGCCTCTGAGTAGACGATATGCCACAGAGTATAGCTGGAGTTTTTTTAGATGGTCAGCAGATGGCATCTGCTTTAGGCCTGTGATTCTTTTAGTGAGGTATTTCTGTGGCCTTTCCAGCTGTTGCAGATGTCTTGTGAGGTACATACCAAATGGAGCATTATACTCTATAATGGGTCTAATGAGGGACGAGTACAGTGGGACAATGACCTCCTTTTTTCTGGATGAAAAGCCCTTAGTGATGATGTGTGCCACATAGAAGGATTTCCTAACTGTTGTGGTGATGTGGTTATTGAAAGAGAGACCACTGTTCACCTGTGTCCCTAAGTTTCTCATCACACTTTTGATGTTTAGTGTCCTGCCATCTATGTGGTAATTCATGCGTACATGTTTTTTTCCAAAGGGGATAACTATGCATTTTTTGGCATTAAGCTTGAGCCCATGGCTTTGGCACCAGGCATCTGTTTCTGTAAGGCCCTTTTGTAGAATATCCACATCATTTGAAGATTCAATAATGGCTCCCAGTTTGCAGTCATCTGCAAACTTTGTTAGCCAGAGTCCCTTAGTGTTGGCCTGTACTTCAGAGACTGAACCCTGAGGTACTCCACTTGTCACTTGTCTGGATCTGGATTTGGAGTCTGCTACTTTTATAGTCTGGGTTCTGTCAGTAAGCCAGTTGGCAACCCATCGAGTGACGTAGGGATGTATGACCAGCTTAGTAAGTTTATCTATGATTCCAGAGTGGGGGATGGTGTTGAAGGCCTTGGCGAGGTCTAGATAGGCTGTGTGGACTGCCTTACCCTCGTCCACAGCTCTGGAGACTGATTCAAAGAAGTCAATCAGATTCAGCAGACAAGATCGGCACTTCAGAAACCCAAACTGGGTGGAGTCCAATGTTTGAAGGTTGCCAATGTCTTTGTTTATAAGTTCCATGATAATGCGTTTCAGGCCCTTGCAGATCAGGCTTGTCAGACTGATGGGACGGTAGTTCCCAGGATCCAAGGCGGATCCCCCCCTGTGGAGTGGGATAACTGTAGCTGTGCGCCACTCAGTGGGCATGAAGCCTGAGGTGAGGCTATGATTAAACATGACACTTAGGTGAGGTTCCAGTTCATTTTGTAGTTCATGTAGTACACAGCCTGGGATGTCATCTGGTCCCATGCATCCTGTATTCTTAGCTTTGGATAGTGTGGTTTCTACCTGCGTGGCCGTGATTATCGGAATTTGGCAATCTTTTGGTATTGAGATGGGCCCTTTAGGGGGTGAGAGGGGGTGAAGTTGGCACTAAATCAATCTGCCAGGATATTGGTAATATCCTTGGGATCAGTATATTTAATGTCATTCTGTTGTAGCTCAGAGCAGATCTGAGTATTGCCATTTAGATTCTTGACATAACTATAGAATGCCTTGCGGTTGTCTTTGGAATCTTTGGCAATTTTATTTTCGTAACTAGCTTTTGAGGATTTTATGAGGGATCTCAGCTTCTTACAGGGCTGGTGAGGGAATTTTTTGCATCCTGGGATTTTCCTCTTTTCTGCAACAGTTTCTTCCTTCTGTTGTATAGTTTTTTATAGCAGGGGACCACCAGATTGGCTTCCTTTTTTTGGAGAAGAGCATCTTGGTTCTATTTGGGATGGCACGATTCATGCACAAGTGGATGTGCTCGTACAGTGCCTTAGTATAGGATTCTGCAGTCAAACTTTCAGATCCCGTCTGCATGGGTGTCGTGAAGTTTATCACTTCTGACTTCAGTAGCATGAAGTTGGCTTTGGAGAAGTTTTTTAAGGAGGTTTTCTTACTGGGGGGTGGGGATGGGATGTGGATGTCAAGGGTGATTTGCTTATGGTCAGACCTGACCAATGAGGGGGTGACCACTGGTGTGGAGCATCTATCTCCCATGTTGGTAATGACCAGGTCTAGGATATTGGAGCCCCTGGTGGGACAATGGATTAGTTGATCCAGGGCATTGGAATTTATGAATTCCAAGAACCGTTGATTTATGTTTTCAGACATGCACAGGGGGAATATATGTAATATCCTGACACATTTGGTTTTGCCTTTATACACTGAGGAAAATTGATTTTTACACTGTGGGATTCAAACCTAGGCAGAAGAGACAAGCATTTTTCCACAGTGTTGATTTTCCATCTTTGCCACACAAGAAGTGCTGCTCAGAGACAGTCAGGAATTATATATAAATACAGCTGACAGAGCTGCTACACATGTATATTTGTGATTTCACAAGGTTATTGGATATAGAGCCAGTTGTGTATGTGTCTTATGTAATTGCAAATTCTAAACAAGTCCAGATAGCAGAACTGTACTTATAGAAATATAGTTGACATTATAGCCTCAGTTATTCATCTGAAAACACAATAATGGTGTCTCATCCCTCATACATATAATTAATATCAGATCCACTGTCTAATATATACAATTCATATCAGCTTCATTATAAGTGTTAGAAGTGAAAGTGAATATAATGGGAAGTGGAACAACAGTAAAAGTGTATGGAATATCCTGCATTAGAACCCATGACCATATGTATGGCAGTCCTACACTTACAGCTGTTGCCACAAGAATGTTGAAATAACACTTGTCTATTTTTCAGTTCATTGATATAAACTGCATTGTCACAACAGTAAAAATAAGTTACACACCCTGTACTAGAACCCAGAACTATCTGTACTCCAACCCTACACTTACACCTGCTGACACAAGACTAGTTACATGACATTTTCTAATTTCCTAATCAATCTTATTATCTTTTAACTATTGCACAACACTGTTTAGTGGTTTGCCCTGTGCCCAACAGAATTAATTGAATGCATCTGGTTTCAGTTATTGGCTGTTTGAGTACAGTCTGCAGGTGTTTGATGGCTGTAGCTGCTGGGGAACCTTGCTAACAGCCTTGCAATGCCACTAAGTGCCATTTTGCAATTGAACCCAGAAACTGCAACAATGTATTGTTTTGACCTTTGCCCTTTTACAGATACCCTGTTTGTAGGTGTTCGGCAGGTGTTCTGTCTGCTTCCTGAATGGGCCACAAGTCCAGTTTGCACACTACTGTACTTCATACAAACAAGAAAAGCACAGCCAAACCTGAAATTATTTTTCTCCATCTCCTGTGTTTGCACTAAGCAGCACATCATGCAAACACTGCACCCCCCCAAAAAATTAAAAGAACAAAATTAGAAAAAACAGTCTATGACATACACACTACAAAATCTTAGTACAAATGAAATATTACTACAAAGGTCTGGATTTGAACTCTCCAGTGCACCTTCAGAACACAGTAAGGGTGCCTTATCCCTCTTTGCCACACAAACAGCTTTGCAGCACGGAACTGAAATCCTTCTGCATACAACCAACTGCAACATCATCTACAGTAATATGAAAACATACACGTGTTATTTCCACATTTATTATTTTTGGGTGTAGTGCACTAAGTGATCACACAAGCATTTATGTGTATTGCTTGCAAATATGCAGGTCTGTCTTACCTCTCTGTGTTTGTTGGTCATTCATTTCTTATCTGATGAGTAATCTGAGACATGCAGTTTGTAAGCCAGTCTATATCATTGTCCTTAAAATGTGTGAGGATATAAAATTGCAATAATATAATATGCCAACAAATGAAAGGGAGGTTGGATGTCAATGAACAGAACCTGTGAATTGTGTGCTGCTTATTTACATTTCCAACCTTGACAAAATTATTAACCTGATTCACCCAGTGGATGTAGGCCAGTCTACATTGCTGTTGTGTTTTCCTTCTCCCTACCAGTAAGCATTCACAGTTGCAATCCATTAAATACAAACATTTTTGTATGATTACTGCATCTTCAGTGTTTGTTGATTTTGACCATGGCCAAAGTGTGGGAGAGGTGCCAAGCAGGAAGTCCATCCACCACCTGATCCAAGTGTCTCTTCCCATGCCACTCAACATATGTTTAGGGCCATCATGGAGGAACAGGCATGTTCCCATAGGTGATCCAAAGTAATGCTTAGGGTTGTAGATGTGGCAAAGGCTAACATGTGTGACTGCCTCCACCATATTGCTGATTCAATGGATTGGATGAATGACATATTGGAATGAGTAGTGTCTGTGAAGGAACATCTGCTGGGAGAGGGACAGCATTGCCGTAAGTGGAGATCAGCTATATCATCTGCTGTTAGTCAATGTGACCATGCCTAATCATGCCCCCATAGTGGTAGTACTTCCACTGCTCCATCAGTAGGTAAGCTGTCCATACACAGACATGGTAGGCCATGGCATCATGGTCCTGGCAGCCCTCATGAAGGGAACTCCTCCAGCAGACATCAGTTACATTCAGGTAGCAGCAATGCATCTGACCATGGGTGTGGATGTGCCAGTGCGACTCCTGGCAGAGCCAGTTCTCTTAGTTGGGGATGAGAGCAATGAACTGCCACCTCTACCATGCATTGCTCACATCTGTCCAACATACCAAGATGTAGAGCTAGTACAGATCTTGGCTGTGTTCATACAGACACTCACACACCAATTTAACCTGGAGGACCCATACAGACACACATACAACAGTTACTAGGTTCAGTCATGCAGCTTAAAACTCATTTTGTCTCACTATCCATTTGTTGCTTTATCCGAATGTCTGCGTACTTCTCTTTCATACTCACATACACTCACTGACCTTTTGTGTCAACCTACACTTCCTGCTCCCCCGCAACACCTTGTGCAAATGATAATAACTGTGCCATATCCCTGTTTTGTATCCTTTGGATTCAGGGATACATAAGCTTTGTGTCTGTTGCTCAGGGTGCATTGCTGACTCAGTGCTTAGTATATCTGCATTTGTGATGTTGAAGTGGTAATTGTACCTTTGACTTACATTGGTCTTAGAAAGTTACACAGTTGATAGCATCCACATTTTTTGGTCTTTATTGTTAATGATCTAGTGATGGTTTTGAAGTCTGAAACTGCAATATGTATCACTACTTTCTAACTTCTGACTTTTGAAAGATTTTCAGACAGAGACCTGGTTCAAGGCTCCAGAGAGCACCCCTGCATTACCAGGTTATAATTCATACCACACCTTTCGGCCACCTAAACTGGACTGAAACACTAAAGGCAGAGGCATGTCCATATTCATTAAGGATATCCACAACTCCAGGCTAGTTGCTTAGCATAATGCATCTGAGATTATCCAAGTGCAATTAACTCTGTGCAAGACCCCAATCCAGATTGTAGCTTGCTACAGATCCCCCACCATGCCCCAGGATTCCCACTCCTCATTTTTTGATACACAGGAAAATATTAGGGTATAACCCAACACCCTAATAATGGGCAATTTTACCTACCCCACCATTAACTTGGAAAACTACTCATGTACCAACTCTTTTGCTCAACATTTTCTGGAATTCATAAATTCCAATGCCTTGGATCAACTTATCCACACCCCCACCAGGGGCAGAAATATCCTAGACTTGGTCATTACCAACATAGGCGACCGGTGTACCACACCAGATGTCAGTTCCTCGTTGGTCAGATCCGACCACAAGCTAATCACCCTAGACATCCACATCCCACCCCCACCCCCCATTAGGGAAACCACCGTAAAGAATTTCTCCAAAGCCAACTTCACGCTTCTTAAGACAGAAGTGACAAACTTCATGACACCCATGCAGACGGACAATAGAGGTATGACTATTGAATCTTACACAACTGCACTTTAGAAGCACTTACATGAGTGCATGGATCGTGCTATCCCTAACAGAACCAAGATGCTATCCTCCAAAAAAAGGAAGCCAATCTGGTGGTCCCCTGCCATAAACAAACTCTACAATAGAAAAAAGAAACTTTTGCAAAAAAGAGTAAAATCCCATGATTGGAGGAACTCCCTGGTCAGCCTCAGTAAGAAGCTGAAATCCCTCATAAAATCCTCCAAAGCTAGTTATGAAAACAAAATTGCCACTGATTCTAAAGACAACCACAAAGCATTCTATAGGTATTTCAAGAATTTCAGTGGCATCACTCAGATCTTCTCTGAGTTAAAGCACAATGGCACTAAATATACAGAACCAACTGATATTGCCAACATCCTGGTGGATATGTTCAGTGCTAAATTTACCCCCCTCCCACCCCCTAAAGGGCCCATATCTATACTCGAAGAATGCAAAGTTCCTGTAATCACGGCTGCATAGGTAAAAAACACACTCTCCAAAGCCAAGAATACAGCATCCATGGGACCTGACAACATCCCAGGCTACGTTCTACACAAACTACAGAATAAAATGGCACCCCACATAAGTACCATATTCATAGCCTCACCTCAGGCTTTGTGCCCACTGAATGGCATACAGTGACAGTTATCCCAGTCCACAAAGGGAGAGCCACCATGAAACCTGGGAACTACCACCCCATTAGCCTGAATAGCCAAGGCTTTTGACACCATCCCCCACTCTGGAATTATAGATAAACTCACAAAACTAGGTATAAATCCCTATGTCACAAGATGGGTTGCCAACTGGCTCACTGACAGAACCCACACTGTAAAATTAGCAGACTCCAAATCCGACTTCTTACCAATAACAAATGGAGTACCACAGGGTTCAGTCCTGGGTCCCCTCCTGTTTGCTATCTACTTCTCTGAAGTACAGGCTAACACAGAAGGTCTTTGGCTAAAGAAGTTAGCAGATGACTGCAAACTAGGAGCCATAATCGAAACTCCTAACGATGTGGACATCCTATAAAATAGCTTCACTGAGACATATGCCTGGTGTCAAAGCCATGGCCTCATGCTCAATGCCAAAAAGTGCATTGCCATCCCCTTTGGTAAAAACTCTGTACTCCTGAACTACCACATAGGCGGTAGTCTACTTAACACCGAAAGTGTGATAAGAGACCTTGGGACACAGGTGGACAGTAGTCTCTCTTTTGATGATCACATCACCACAGTAGTCAGGAAATCCTTCTATGTGGCACACCTCATCACAAAAGGTTTCTCATACATGAAAAAAGAGGTCATTGTTCCCCTCTACTCGCCACTCATTAGACCCATTATAGAGTACAACACCCTTTTTGGTATGTACCTCACAAGACATCTATAACAACTGGAAAGGCTGCAGAAATACCTCACAAAGAGGATTACAGGCCTTAAACAGATGCCCTATGCAGACCGTCTCAAAAAAAACTCCAGCTTTACTCTGTTGCATATTGCTTACTCAGAGGCGATCTCTGCCTAACATACAAAGCTATGTCAAATCCAGAGCTGTTGGACATGCTCCATTTAAAGAAATCCCAATCCCTCTGAGCTACACGCTCTAGGGACCTTGTCACCACAATAAACAGAACATGCTGGAGGGATAGATTCCTGTCCCAGAGACTTCCCATACTCTGGAATAAACTACCTATCTATATCAAACAAAGCTCTAAATTAGTACTCTTCAAGAAAAATCTTGATGATTGGATGGGAAATGGGAAATTCAACCCGGGGATCACTTCTGTGGCTCTGCTTGACAGGGACACAGGAAAATAATTTTCTTGGGTGGCGAAAGATAGGGTACCTTTTTGGCTAGGCTTATATAGGCCCTAGGGCCAATAGCCTAGTACCTACCTATGAACCTATGAACCTATATATATATATATATATATATATATATATATATATATATATATATATATATATATATATATATATATATATATATATATATATATATATATGTGTATATATATACATACATACATACATATGTATACACATATACACCCTTATCTATCTGTATTTGTGTGTGTGTGCATTATGTATACATTTACTGCATTTTTTTTTACCTGGAGGTGTAGGAAGAAAAGCTCCACCTGTAGACATTATAGTAATTCACAGCATATGTAAGACAATAATGCACAGTGTATATACAATGCAGTAGAATTGCATACATGTGATACAATCAATTACAGAACATAATATAAATAAATACATTGTTAAAAGTTGGGATGAATATATGTTGGTAATACAGGATAACTTGACTCAAATACAAATGTGTTTTACATGCACAACCTAAAGGTATTGCAGTGTAGTGTATGGCCGTTTGGTACAATACATAGTTTATTTGTTGTGGGGTCCATGTTATAAGGTAAAAAATACTGAAAGTTATAACCCTGAATGTACAATGTTAAAATGGTAGAATGCTACTCTCTTACATGTGTAGAGAGCAGGCCTTTCCCATCCCCCACACCACAAATACACTGCAGGACCAATGTTAGCACTCTTTTCCATGTTTTACTAAAAGCAGAATAATAGTTTGTTGCTTGGGTATATACTGGTACAGTGTATATACATAGTACATTTATGCTATCACTTTTGAGTTCAATATTATAACGTTTCAATATTTTCCCATATCAGGATTTGCTTTCTGTATTATGACTTTTAGGTAGTGTTGTCGCCTCACAGTAAGACGCTGACCGGTTCGACTCTCAGCTAGAGCTTCTTCTGCGTGGAGACATGCATGAATGGGCGTACCTTCGTTGAAGGTTGTGCGTTATGGCTGGCAACTCAGCATGTAAATATCAACTGCCAATCATTAGTGGACCGGAGTTCCGTTGTAGCGACCCTCAACTAGGAAAAGCCGAAAGACACAACAACAACAACAAGTATACTTCTATTGAAAAACTTGCCATTTGCCATATTATGACATTTTATCTGTTTTTCTCTTTCTCTCTATATGTGTGTGTGTGTGTGTGTGTGTGTGTGTGTGTGTGTGTGTGTGTGTGTGTGTGTGTGTGTGTGTGTGTGTGTGTGTGTGTGTGTGTGTATATGTATATATATATAAATATATATATATATATATATATATATATATATATATATATATATCCCTCTGTTCTTTATTTGAGCTGCACTTTACTAACTTGAGCTGTGTCTGAAAAAGATCATTGTTGATCATTGCACTGACCTGGTATACAAAAGTAAACAAAATAAAATAAAAATATACACGTAAAAAAATGAATGACTCTGTAGAGACCAGGCTCCAGTTTCCAACAACCAATTTTAATGTAGTCAGACTAACACAAGTGCTTTCACATTTAGCTTCCTCAGGTGAACAATCTACAATAAAATAAAACACCTGTTTTACTAACACTAACATATATATATAAAACAGGTGTTTTATTTTATTGTAGATTGTTCACCTGAGGAAGCGAAATGTTAAAGCGCTTGTGTTGCTCTGACTACATTAAAATTTGTTGTTGGAAACTGGGGCCTGGTCTCCACAGAGTCATTTGTTTTATTGGACTGCTTGGATTCACTTATCATTACTGCAGAGACATCTGGTTTTCGCTGGTTTTGGTTGTTTTTGATACATGTAAAAAAAGTCACCTAAACAGGATACACTCTGCTGATGACAAAGTTTCTTAACAGAATGAGAGTTAGAACCATTACAGGCCAATATTACTACCTTTTGTCACAGACTCTAAAGCCATCAAAGACATAATTATTGAAACTGAAAACAATTGAAAGAAAAAAACATATCTCCCTTTTTCTACAAAACAGACCAAGGCTTGTGGCCAAAATGGTAAATTACATCAGAGTATTTCTGAAAAACAAAATTTCTTTCTCCAGAACAGCCCCATTTTCAAAACAAGCTCATATTACTGTGACAACTGCAGTTTTTGTAGCAAAAGGGATCATTACATGTGCTGTTCTAATAAAATAAAATATGTCAAGCCAGAAACATTAGTATCTATCACCTGAAGAACATGGTGCATGTGATGGGTTGCAGCACTTGCTTCAGCTTCTGCATAGGAAAAACATTCAGGAAATTAGCTTAACACCTTTATCAGCATGCATATGCCACAAGAAATAGATATAGGAATAACGTCCACTACGGTCACTCACTATCCCCCAGGTACCCCACCAGTTTCTCTTTGCATATCCATGCCATGAACCCTGGCCTGGGTACACGTGCAGAGATTTCAGTGCTCTTCTTGAATCCAAACTACTAAAATGTGAGATAATACCAGAGTCATATCAATGACCACAACTCAGTAAATATTCCATTAAACTAAGAAAACTGCCACAAATCAGATTTTATGACAGGAATTGCAAATGGTTCACTGGCCATATCTTTGTTTTAAATCAAGTCAGCATGAGCACTCCAGAATGAAGAACTTGACTGCATTCTAATTTAAGCTTGTTTCTACATTTTAAAGTTCTAATAATGACTTTTTTTTATCTGCAATAGAGCTAGCTACCAGACAATGTGAAACTTGTCGCTAAATAATTGACACCTTTGAAGGGACACAACAACCCCATGTGCAAAAATTGGAAAAGAGGTTGTGGATGGATGAATTTTTTTATTTAAATTTTACTAAGTCAAAGTAATACATTTTATTATGTTTTTATAATCTCTTTATTACTTGAAAGATACATACACAAAAATTACCTTACTAATGCCTCCAGACTCTCCCTAGCACACGACTTCCTATTATCAACTCTTCTCTATGCTGCCCCCTTACTCACATCCCCTCCAATCAAATCTCATGACAGTTACATTATCACAGTCATCACTGGACATCCCTAAAAAACCTGCATTGAATTCCTGCTTTGAATTCCAATACTAACTTTTACTTCCCCAACTATTCCTAGCTCATTCAGTTTTGAATACAACATCATCCTATCCCTCTCTCCACTTTCATCCAGCCATATATCCCTAACCATGCACTTAATAGCTCATTACAGCACCAGTTACAGGTCAGTAAATGCAATACTAACTTTGGCAAAGTGCTCTATAGTCATTTTGTAGCCTCAACCTGGAATAAGTTGCCACTAAATGTAAGATCTATCACAAACCCCAGTTCCTTTAAATCCACCTTAAAGGACAACTTTCATTCATCCTGGTCCTGCCATTGTTATCACCCAGCATAATTTCAATGCTGTCTCCCTCCCTCCAAGCTACCCAACCGGCTTGCATAAGTTATTCCTCCTAACATTTCACTTCTTCTCCCCTCGTTTACCTTTCTTTCAAGCTACACTCTTTTAATAACCCTTGCTACTTTGTTAAATAGAAATGTGTTGTAAACTTGTTACACTCTTTGTTTTACTTTTCGTTTGGTTATTCTTTGCCAAGGCAGATATACTTAGAGTGGTCTATGTTGCTCTTTGCTCATACACCCTGGTTTTTACATTGGAAAAACTGAGAGAGGATTAAATTAAAGAATATATGTACATTTACATTCCATCAAAAATGTTGGTGAAGATAATGCTTATTTAAACATTCTAGCTCTTGTAAGGATTTTAAAAAGTTTACTTTTTGTATTAGAAAAGGTCTGCCAGGATAGTGTGTGTGTGTGTGTGTGTAGGGGGGGTGTGTGTAGCAAATGATCTTACTCTGGGAATTGTTCTGGCAAATCCTTTTAAACTCTGATGTTTTACATGGCTTGAATGAAGTTATCTCTCTTGTTCCAGTTTTAAAGAGAAGATCTGATAGTTTGAAGCATTGATACTTCTTGTCACGATTACCTTTTTAGCATATTTAAGCTTGTTTCACAGGGATATCTTTTATTATGATAAAGTTCTTGTAACACTTAATCATTACATTTTGCAAAGTACTTCTTGTGGAGTGTTCCTATTTTGTTTGTTTGGATTTTCTTGTGGAACATTTGACCTACTTTTGATTTGGTTCTGCGGGTTTAAACCAAAACCAGTAGATGGTTGTATATGACCCTTAATTTTCTAAAGGTTGTTAAGTTCACACAAGACAGTTCTTGTACATTTCCAGCTGCCATGCCACTAAGTAAAAGGGGCTGTACAGTGGTACAGTAGATAGCATTATTGTCTCATAGCAAGAGGTTCCCCAGTTTGATTCTCGGCTGAGGTGCTTTCTGTGTGAAGTCTGCATGTCCTCCCTGTATCCACATGAGTTTCCTCTTGGTGCTCTAGTTCCTTCCCACATTCCAAAGAAATGCAGTAGATGGACTGGACACTTTAAAGTGGCCATAGGTGTGAGTGTGCGCATGTGTGGCATGGAAAAACAACCTTGGCAGGGTTAGCCATCTAATTGTGAACCAACCCCATGTGTAAAAGTAGAAAATATGGGTTGTGGGTGGATGAATAAATTAAAGAGGTAGACTACTTGTTTTTTTATTTCTTCTTCTAGTAATTGTCTAGAATATACCTGTACTAAAAGTAACAAATAAGTTCACGTCTTAAAAGTATTTTAATGTTTAGATGTTTCATGACACTGTTTACCTGCTTTTGTCTAACCCAAACATTTGCAGAGGGAATTCTAAAAACTAGCTTAAGCAATATATATATATATATATATATATATATATATATATATATATATATATATATATATAGATATATAGATTATCATTCAAAATTAATCATATTAGCCAGTTCTATTACACGACATAGGCTCATTCCACAAGCAGATAAAATTCATATTAAATATGAATTATATTAAAAGTGGATACCATGTAATACCTTGGCAGTTCTTACTGCTAAGGCAGACAGTAAAAATTGCAATACAGAATGACAGGCCATGACATCGTATATAGTGTGCAGTAGAAGGTGTATGCGCAAAATTTAAGAGTACTGATAAGGATCTACAAAATATAGTAGGACATCTTATGTTCGAACAGAATCAGGTAAACATACTACGAAGTGTTTTGTTGTACCCAATCTCTGACTACACTGGAAGGCTGTTATTATTAATACTAAAAATAGTAGTATCCCTTTTGTCATCATCAAATGATCAGCAATCCTTAAACATGGTTCTTGTTTTGCATAAGAAACAACTAATTAGATAAATCCACTCACATACTTTCCCCATTTTCAGGATGCTTGTATTTTTTGAACTTACGTGTACACACTTTCCTGTGTGTAAGTGCCTTACTCATGTCCCGTTTGTAACCATCCTTGCAGTAGTGACAGTGTCTTCCCGCAGTGTTGTGCCGACAGTTGAGGCATATTCCTCCACTCTTGCGTCCCGAGACTTTGAACAGCTCCATGTTGAATCGACATCGCCTGGCATGGAGGTTACAGTTACAGGCTATGAAATCAAAGTGGGAGAACTACAGTTATTCATTTATTTGCTTACTTGCATGTTCCTTCTGTAAATGCATTATAAAAAAAAGCACTCAGATGTGTTTCTTATTTGGCTATATTGAGTCAAGGAGCATAGGAAAATAAAATTATCATATTTAAGAAGGGCACTTTTCACATATAATTACATAGTAATTATTTTAAGACAAAGAAGATCAGAACAAAATACTAAGTGTACAGTATGTAGACTGCAAGATAAATGGAGAAAGGCATGTAGGAAAAGCTAAAACAATGTATAAGCAATGAAAGGCAGAAAATGGCACATTCAAATAATCTGCAAGCACAATTAGTTATCATATCCACTTGATATAACCATTTAAGTTGTGATTTTAGATAGGAGTGTAAGCTGTGGAAAACATTAGCAACTTTTTAATAGCAACTCCTTCCTTATACAGAATTTGCCCTTGTGTTGCAAGTCATTGGCATTGGCAGCTATCAACCTCCATTTTCCCATCTCTTACATGGGGTCAGTTTGTAGCTCTCTCACAATAGTGGGATTCATAGGGATTCCTGTATCCTTAAAATAATTAATTCAGGAATTGCTAAAGCAGTATTGTATTGACTGGTGATCAGTTTGGCTTACATACAGTGCAAGAAAAAGCAATGACATAAAATTAAAGACCCCACTTTATCAGATACATGTCTGTCATGCTACTGGCCTTTAGCTGCTGTTGCATCTGATGTAAATATTGTATATAGTGTGTTATAGAGTTTACTACACCATGCAGTTAGGATAATTCTACACATTTTCCTGTTAAAATTTGTAGATAAATAGTAAATGTGTTTTATCCTATGTGACTCAGTAGAAATATGACCTGATTGAGTGTTGAAACAAATATTACTTTGTATCTGACAATTTTCATGATTGTTTGTATTGCAATTTACTGTAATTTACTTTTAGAAAACAAAAATAAATATGGAAAAAGAAAGAATAGAAGACAAAAGGACAAGTTCTCCTACCCCATCGTTACCTGATCTTGTTTGAACAGTAGATCACCTTTGGAGAATCATAGTCTAAGTAAAAGGCATGGACCCTCTACTGCCCTTCACTTACACAGCAATCTACACACAGAATACAAAACTGACTGCAGTGTAAACAAAAGTTAATGTACCTTTTCTTTCTTTCACCTACACTGCCATGTACAGTGTCAAATAGTGACAAATAGTGACAAATAGTGATATAAATGAAAGGAATTAACAATCTTTTCCCCTTCACTTGTATTGTGATCTACAACTGGAATGCATCATCAATGTGCTTTTTCTATGAAAAACACATTGATATATTACATTGTGATAAAACACACATTGGTAAATTTTACTCTGATGAACTGCAGGACTCCCTGTCTGTGTCTGTGCATGTGTGTGTGTGTGTGTGTGTGTGTGTGTGTGTGTGTGTGTGTGTGTGTGTGTGTGTGTGTGTGTGTGTGTGTGCGTGTGTGTGCGTGTGCGTGTGTGTGCGTGTGTGTGCGTGTGTGTACGTGCATGTGCATTACTGTTTGCTCATTTATCTCTTACTATCTTTCTGTCACTTTATCTATCCATTTTCCTAATCTTGGACTCCCAAAAGGGGGTAGAATAAACACCAATATCTAGTACAAAGTTTAAACAATAAAATTAATTGAAGATTCATTACATCATCAAAAATATATATTAGTTGATTACATCACCCCAATAGAGTAAACAAACCAGATACAAGGTTTGATTCCCTCAGCCTTCATTTAACTACTGTATGATTTATTTATTTATATTTATTTATTTATTTGACATTTCTTGACCGGGTTGGTCCAGTTGGGACAGAGCCTCTTTTCAGTGGAGACCTGGGGATAAAAGCTCCACAGTTAATACAAACATTGATACCTACAATAGATACATTGATACAAACAGTACATACAAATGTAAGTAGATATATACAAAAGCAGGTTAACATGAATGGTAATTAGATTGTACAGTATCAGCATGTATTAAGGTACAGTGCGGAGTATAAAGAAATAATACAGATAAAATGTGCAAGAGAATGAATAGTGGTTACTGTGTAGTAAAAGGTGGGTAAGTATGGGTTTCTAAGCTTAGTCATTCTGCTGTTGGAAGCTATATATCAATACAGATTAACCTGGCTGAGAGTGGGAGAAGAGATGGTAGTGCGAAATGATTTTATAAGACTGAAGGTTAGCGGCAGAGAGTTAGGTAATATGGCTTGCAGCGCTGAACAGGAGAGAGAGATTAGAAGGAAGGTGGAGTTCCTGTGTTGCCCATATCCTTATTTGGATAGGGGGAAGCTTCTTTGTTCACCAGTGAGAGTGGGGAGCTCTGAGCAGCCTATCTGTCCCTTGAGGAGTGGTTCCAGCCCAGTGACCTGTAGCTTATTGGCCGTTTTGGGCCATTTCCTTTCTCTTTCTAACCCCCTTCTTCAAAGCCAGCCTTAGCGAGCTTTTGCACTTGTAATTTAAAGTTTGTCCTGTTTGTTGCATTTACCTGTTGAGGCTACACACTCAAGTGCGCTAGCCTGTGTTACATATTGATTGCATTTTTCTGCTGTTTGTTGCAAAAAAAAAAAATTATCCTTGTTTCCCATCTTTCCTGACCTAGAGTAGTCCAAATACAGGCTTTGCTGTATTCTGGACTTTTGCAAAGTTCCTGTGTTGCCCATTTCCTTTCTTGGATAAAGGCAGGCTTCTTTGTTCACCAGTGGCAGTGGGAAGCTTAGAGCAGCCTATCTATCCCTGGAGAAGTGTTCCCAGCACAAGAATCTGGTAGCCTGTTGGCCGTTTTGTACCAATTTCTAGCTCTTTCAAGTCCCCCTGTATAAAACCCACTTTGGCACTGTTTTTGCGCTTGTTACTACTCAGCCAAGCTCCTTGTGGTCCTGTAGAGTGGTGCTAGCAGCAGAGAGGCTAAAAGAGCGACAGCTAACCTGATAAAAGTGTTTTTTTCCTGCTACTACCTGGGTGACTGTCAGATCTAGCTAAACTGCAAGTATTTCTGCTTTGTAACTGTTTAAAGTTGTTTTTGCATCTGCACTTTTAAAGTTTGCCCTGATTGTTGCATTTACCTGTTGAGGTTACACACTCAAGTGTGCTAGCCTGTGTTACATATTTATTGCACTTTCCTGCTGTTTGTTGCAAAAAATAAATATCCTTGTTTCCCATCTTTTCTGACCTAGAGTAGTCCAAATACAGGCTTTGCTGTATTCTGGACTTTTGGAAAGTTCCTGTGTTGCCCATTTCCTTTCTTGGATAAAGGGGGGCTTCTTTGTTCACCAGTGGCAGTGGGGAGCTTAGAGCAGCCTATCTATCCCTGGAGTAGTGTTCCCAGCACAAGAATCTGGTAGTCTACTGGCCGTTTTGGGCCAATTTCTAGCTCTTTCAGGTCCCCCTGTATAAAACCCGCTTTGGCGCATTTTTTGCGCTTGTTACTACTCAGCCAAGTTCCTTGTGGTCCTGCAGAGTGGTGCTAGCAGCAGAGAGGCTAAAAGAGCGACTGCTAACCTGATAAAAGTGTTGTTTTCCTGCTACTACCTGGGCGACTGTCCAATCTAGCTAAACTACAAGTAATTCTGCTTCTTGAACTGTTTTAAACTGTTTAAAGTTGTTTTTGCACCTGCACTTTTAAAGTTTGCCCTGTTTGTTGCATTTACCTGTTGAGGCTACACACTCAAGTGCGCTAGCCTGTGTTACATATTTATTGCACTTTCCTGCTGTTTATTGCAAAAAAGAAAAAAATATCCTTGTTTCCCATCTTTCCTGACCTAGAGTAGTCCAAATACAGGCTTTGCTGTATTCTGGACTTTTGGAAAGTTCCTGTGTTGCCCATTTCCTTTCTTGGATAAAGGGAGGCTTCCTTGTTCACCAGTGGCAGTGGGGAGCTTGGAGCAGCCTATCTATCCCTGGAGGAGTGTTCCCAGCACAAGAATCTGGTAGTCTATTGGCTGTTTTGGGCCATTTGCTAGCTCTTTCAAGTCCCCCTGTATAAAACCTGTTTTAGCGCGGCTTTGCGTGATTTTGCACATAGTGCAGCATCATTGGGTTTAAACCATTCTCGGCTCCACAAAGTCTGCTCTTCACTTTTTCCCTTACAACTGATCTAGTTCTCATAATAAACAACCTATTCCCACTCTAAAGCCTGGCACTTGCTCACTAAAGCAATTATATAAGTCAGCACTAAAAAATTAAAAGCACTACACCCTCACAAACTCCCCTTAAGTACTTTGTTCCCCAATGGCCCTTTTTTTCAATTATAAAGGAATTCCCAATACTATTCTAGCATGTCCAAAGGTCAGTTGTCAATCTCCTCTCTGGTCCAGCTGGTGAATCTGGGAATCTTGAGGCAATGTTATAACTGCCTCATGTACACAGACAACCCTCTCCTCCTCCCAACAAATTCCAACACATGTGAGAGATGCAACCATATAGCCAAACTGGAGGATAAGCTCTCTCAACTCAGTACTGGCATAACCAGTCAGGAGGAGAAGGAAACCACACTCACTACAATTCCAGTCTCACAAAGACCTACCACGACAGCAAACCAAACACATAAACACACAAAAACATACTCGGAGGCTCTAAATAAAAATCTGCCTAAGCAGCAGAGACCTCCAAAGCAGACACCTAAGCAACCGCTACCCCAAAACAAAACACGTGCAACACATAGCTCACAAAGCCAGTGTGCTGAACAGTCACAGCCCTTAAGGCTAAACAACACACCTGATACACTTGTAATAGGTGACTCTATCGTCAGGCACACTGACGTCCCGCTCACCAGGCTGAACAAGGAGAAGGTCACGGTGAGCTGCCTATCGGGCGCTAGGATCCGCCACATAACAAAAGCACTCAGGTCACTCCAAGGTAAGTACAAATATGATTCAGTCATCGTCCATGCTGGTGTGAATGACCTGAGATGTACCTCCCTGGACTACATGAAAAGAGACATAGAGGAGCTCTCTGAGCATGTAGCCCAGGCCGGTATGACCCTGACCTTGAGTAGCATCTTACCCTCACCAAGAATTATGCCACAATATGAAGACAAGATGATCAATTTCAACAATTGGCTTAAGTATTGGTGTCATTCAAAGGGGATCAAATGCCTGTCTGCCTGGGATGACATGCTCGAAAAGCCACGATGCTTCGCTAGGGACGGCTTGCACCTGTCACCCCTGGGCTTTCGGATATTGGCAAAGGCTCTTGCCACCCCCATAGTGCCTTTTTTAGGGAAGGCTCAAAAGACAAACCCACCTCCATAGGTATCACAAGGGATAAGAAACTAAGAGTAATGCTACTCAATGCCAGAAGTCTAAACCTCAAGATGCACACACTCGAAACTCTCCTAAGCATGGAGAACATCGATATCTGTGCAGTAACAGAAACCTGGTTCAAGGCTCCCGAGAGCACCCCAGCACTACCAGGTTATACCTCATACCATGTTTTTCAGCCCCAAAATTTGGACCGAACCACAAAAGGAGGGGGAGTATCAATATTCGTCAAAGATACCCACACCTCCAGGTTGGTGGCACAGCACGAAGCATCAGAGACTATCCATGTGCAACTAACAGTGGGTAAAACTGCCTTCCAGTTTATATCCTGCTACAGACCACCCTCCCAAACCCAGGAACCCCACTCGGCCTTCCTGAGAACACTGGAAAATATGAAGGTTTCTCCAAACACCATTATATTGGGTGACTTCAACTACCCTAACATAGACTGGGAGCATTACTCTAGCTCCAACACCCTAGCCCAAAGGTTCCTAGAATTTATAAACTCAAATGCTATGAAACAACTTGCTGCCACTCCCACAAGAGAGAAAAACATACTAGACCTGATCATCACCAACATGGGGACTCTATGCTCCAGACCAGCAGTGTATCCCTCACTGGTAAGATCAGACCATAAACTAATCTCACTAGATATTCACATCCAACCCCAGCCCCTGCCCAGAAAACCACAGTGAAAAACTTCTCTAAAGCAAATTTCACACTCCTCAAAACCGAGGTGAAATCCTTCAAAGCCCCCGGGCCTGTGGAAAATACGGCCCAGACCACAGAATCCTTTATAAACGCATTCTATGAACACCTTCAGGAATGCATGGATCATGCAATCCCAAATAAAACCAAGACCCAATCCTCCAAGGTTAGGTGTCCTGTCTGGTGGACCCCAGCCATAAACAAACTATACAATAGAAGGAGGAAGCTACTACATGATAGAGCAAAATCCCAAAAAGGGAAGGCATCTCTGATCAGTATTAGCAAAAAACTACGGGCACTCATAAAATCGTCTAAGGCCAGCTTCGAGAGAAAAATTGCACAGGACACTAAGGATAATCACAAGGCTTTCTTTAGTTATGTTAGGAACCTGGGTGGGAATACCCAGATATGCTCAGAATTAGTCCAGAATGACAAAAAATACACCGAACCCACAGACATTGCCAACATCCTAGCTGACAGGTTCAGCACAAACTTCTCCCGCACTTCCCCACCAAAAGGGCAAATATCTATCCCAGCAGAGTGCTGTCCCCCTGACATCTCAGATGCTCAGGTAAGAGCTGCCCTCTCCAAAGCAAAAAACACAGCATCAATGGGACCAGACAGTGTCCCGGGCTGCGTCCTACATGAACTCCAAGAAGAACTAAACCCAAACATAAAACTACTGTTCAATCTCAGCCTTACTACAGGATATGTACCCAAAGAGTGGCGTACAGCAACAGTGGTCCCTCTCCACAAAGGTGGTGCCTCAACGGATCCTGGAAACTATCGCCCCATAAGCCTGACTAGCTTGGTCTGCAAAGCTATGGAAAGGATCATCATGGACCTCATAAATAAAGATAATGGGGACCTACAGACACTGGATCCTACCCAGTTCGGCTTTGTTAAGGGCAGATCCTGCCTCTTAAACCTGGTCGATTTCTTTGAAACAGTCACCAAGGCCATTGACAAGGGGAAGGTGGTCCACACAGCCTACCTGGGCCTTGCAAAAGCCTTCGATACAATACCCCACTCGGGCATTATAGATAAGCTCACCAGCTTAAATATAAACCCCGATGTCACTAGATGGGTTGCAAACTGGCTCAAGGACAGAACCCACATGGTTAGAATTGCTGGAGCCATGTCAGACTCCAAACCAGTTACAAGTGGCATCCCACAAGGCTCAGTCCTGGGACCTCTCTTGTTCGGTATATATTTCTCGGAGGTACAGGCTAACATGGATGGACTGTGGCTGACCAAGTTTGCAGATGACTGCAAACTGGGTGCCATAATCGACTCTCCAGCTGACACAAGCATCCTACAAAAGGGCCTCATAAAACAGACAACTGGTGCCAGAGCCATGGCCTCAAGCTAAACACCAAAAAGTGTATACTCATCCCCTTTGGCAAAAACAAAGTGCCCACAAATTACCACATAGGTGGTAATCCATTAAGTATGGAAGAAGTAATTAGGGACCTGGGGACCCAAGTTGATATCAATCTCTCATTTGACAACCACGTGGCCAAAGTGGTTAGAAAAACATTTTATATAGCTCACCTAATCATGAAGGGATTCACATCTAGATCAGGGGAGGTCATCGTGCCTCTTTACTCATCCCTCATCAGGCCCATAATTGAGTACAATGCCCCTTTTGGGATGTACCTTACCAGACACCTGCAGCAATTGGAAAGACCCCAAAAGTACCTCACCAAGAGGATCAAAGGGCTCAAACAGATGCCATATGCTGCCCGGTTAAAGAAACTCCAGCTCTACTCAGTGGCATACCGCCTGCTCAGATGCGATCTGTGCCTGACGTATAAAGCCATGTCCAACCCGGAATTAATGGACATGCTGCACCTCAGAAAATCCAAAGCCCATCGAGCTACGTGCTCGAGAGACTTGAACCTCAGCACTGAAATAAATAGGACATGCTGGAGGGACAGATTCATAACCCAGAGGCTCCCTTCACTCTGGAATAAAATCACAGTCCAGGTTAGGCAGAGTCCCTCATTGACTCTCTTCAAGAGGAATCTTGATGAGTGGATGGGAGATCGTAGGTTTACCCCGGGTATCACTTCTGTGTCACTGTTAGACAGAGGCAGAGTATACTAACCTCGAAAAAGGGCATAGCAAAATTCATTTAAAATGGGTGGCAAAAGCCAAACACATTCTGGCTAGGCTTATAAATGCCCTAGGGCAGATAGCCTAGTATGAACCTATTAACCTATGAACCTATGAAGTAGGAGAAAGGTGAGAGATGGGTAGTCTAGAGAGATGGGTCAGTCAGGGGGAGATAGCATTGACATAGTTTATCTTTGCTTAAGTGATGTTTTACTGCCTTTCTGAATTGGAATTTGAGTCTAATTTTTCGGATATCAGGTGGTAGTTTGTTTCAGTTTTCAGCTGGGTAGCAGCTATAAAGGTTTTTCCCTATGTTGATTTTGGTTTTGTGAATGGACAGGAGATGTTGGTCAGAGCTCCGGAGTGTTCTTAGTGGGGTGTAGGAGGAGATAATGGATGTTATGCTGGGGCAGGACGTGGGCTGGTATAGAACAGAATGAATTATGTGAAGCTGATGGAGGAGTAGGTTATGGGGGAATTCTAACCATTTCAGTTTTCTGTGTGCTAAGCAGTGATGAGAGGAGTATGGTTGTTCAGCAGCAAGTTTAGCTACTTTGTTATAACTGGATTCTAGTTTACAAATAAGTGAGATCTGTAAGTTGGTGAGTATTTGACAGCCATAGAGAAGGGCTGGTAATAGACAAAAATAATAGGGAGACAAAACCCCAAAAATAGGGACAATTTTTAAGTATTGATCTTATAAAGTAGAAAGTTGCTAGAATAAAAGGTCTTATGTTACCATGTATTTTCTGAAGGATATTGAATAAGAAGCTCAAATTACTGTCATTATTTAATTAATTCAATCATCACTAATTTGCCACAAAAATCCAAAAAAAAACACAAATTTTATGAGGAACAGAGCAAAAATAAGAGGCAAAAATCTGGACTTTCTGCAAAAATCTGTACAGTTGAAAGGTATGTAAATACTATGAAACTATGAACATACTGATAGATTATGGTGGGAAGAAGCAATAAAAAAAAACAACAAATTAAACATAACCCATCCAAATATAATTCAACCATGCAATACCATAGAACTCTAAATCCCACCACTAAACAAAAAATGCAAACTAATATATCAAAATTATGCAAATAAATCATTCTTTACAATGCAAAAACATTTTAATTATGCGTATAAAAAACAAAATACATAATAGCTACTGACTAACACACTGTCCCCACATAAATCGAACTCAAAATATATATTTCAATAAAATCTCAGGCAGTAAGAAGAGGGAAAAAAATGTTTAAAAATGAAATCCCATTCAGAAAACCAAAAATGTCTAAATTTACTGATTGAAATGAATGATAGCATGAATATAAACAACAGAAAAAATCAATAAACTGTATATACAAGCGTCGCAATCATAATTAATTAACTATTACCGAGCACTAGGTTCACAGATGTTTACAAGGCTAATGACCACAAGGGCCTTTTTAAGCCTTGCCACTCATCCCAAATCTCTGACAAGTTCTGGTACCCTAGGTAAGTATAAGCAGGGGCTTTAGAGATGAAGCATTTACAAGCTGGGTCTGGGAAATGAACTGTTTACAGGTTGCCTATGTCCATTAGAGACATAGGTGCCAAACTAGGGATGAATTCCCTGTTCTCCATCAAATTGTCCAAGTTACACTTAAATTGAGTTAAGGAGGAACTTTGCTTCAAATGGATGGGAGCCTGTTCCAGAGAAGGGGTAGTTTCTGGGATACATACCTGTCTCTCCAGCAGGTCCTATTTACATCAAAGGCATGGTTTAAGTCTTTAAAAAGGGTAATTCTGGTGTTGATTGTTTAATGAATATGCAGGAGATCCATCAGGATGGGGTCCGACAATGTCTTGCAGGAGAGTGAAACTTATGAAACTTATTCCTAAAACCCACAGTACCTGATACTGCATTTATCACACTCAAGATTTCCATATCTTAACCATATTTCTAAAAGAAGACTTGTTGAATAAAGTCTCTAAAAGAAGGCTTGCTAAATAAAGTCACATCAACAATATAAAATTTTGTTAATTTATTGATTTTTAGAAAATGGAAAACAAAACTGAAATAATCCCAGAATTCAGAAAAAATCCCAACCGTGGCATAAACTGCAGCAGCCCAAAGATGTACTTTATGGGACTG
Source organism: Protopterus annectens (assembly GCF_019279795.1). Taxonomy (NCBI): domain Eukaryota; kingdom Metazoa; phylum Chordata; order Ceratodontiformes; family Protopteridae; genus Protopterus; species Protopterus annectens. Next base: position 1,262,519,748 of record NC_056726.1, read on the forward strand.
CATGAAATGAGATTCGGACATGTTTAGGAGCACAGAGGAAGACCTCATTGTCAACTAATTTGACTGTATTTCGATCAGTAACGCCAGTGTTAAAAAGCACCGTCCAGTGGTAATTACTACCGGAAGCCCATGAATTGTATTGCTACAGGTACCCTCCTCATTCATACTGTCACACACATGCAGACATTCAAACACCCGCCCCCAACATAAACACTCACAAACACCACCTCACACAGACATTCAGCATACATGACACCCCACCACTGAATCTCATTCACAGACAGACTCTCTTATTCAGCATCACACACAAACACACAGACACCTGCACTATGGATTCCTAACTGAACCCCTACTGCAACCATTCAAACAGGCATACACTTGCACACTATCATCCCAGACCACTCATGTACCTGGAGACATGTACACATACACACACACACACACACACACACACACACACACACACACACACACACACACACACACACACACACACACACACACACACACACACACACACACACACACACACACACACACACACACACACACACACACACAGACACAACTACACCTCTGCTGCTTCTTACACAACCTTACCTTCAACATGATTTCCCCATTGACTACAATGGTGGAATACAATATTTTGGCCATGCTAATTTATGCAGCCAAGCTATTATTTGAATTCCTCGTCTCCATAACTTCCTAAGAAGACAAGGCTAATTCTCATTACCCACTCTCCCAGAATGCCTCATTTCTATTTATCATGGTTGTGAAGACAACCCACCACAGTGAGTCTACTGGCCATGTAGAATAACTGCTGTAGACATGTATCTGAATCAGAAAGGGCATCTGTCAGTGGTATGCTGCCTATGTTTGGGCTTCCCCTTCGGAATCTCAGGATAAGCTCTTTCAGATAAAACAACCCTTTCTCAAAGCATGCTGTTTCTGTTAATTGTACCTAACGTAAACAGTAATTGTACATTTAAGGACTCTACATTGTGTGAGTGAAAGTTATATGTTAAAATTCTTTGTAATTCATTTAAAGCAAAGTTTTACTAAGCAGATATGAAAGTGGTCTCCCTAATCATTCATATTCCTTTCAAATGCTGACATATACATACCGTCTATTTAAATCATGAAAGGAGTCCTTAGTTACTACACTGTATATCCTATAACACTATAAGTCTCTAATGAGCAGCTTTGGTTTTCATCTTCTTGTTGGAAATACTTTATCTTACATCTAAGTCTTCTTCCATGCCTTCATGATAAGAAACAAAAAACACATTTCTTTGTAATTTTTCAGATACTAGCCTCTTTCTACCATATTGTAACAAAATCCCTATACAATACATGTAAAGCAAAAACAATAGTATCTTATTTCTGTATTATCAGCCATAATTACAGCTGACATTACAGAACCAAGAAAGTATGACTTTTGTCATGATTTTATACGTACAGCAGGAGATGCAAAATATGAGGATCTGAAAGTGTGCAAGCTATTGCAGTCTCAAGTTCTGTTAGCAGACATTATTGTAGGTCACCACTAAGGAACACTGATTGTGGAGTATTAATGTATACTATCCTTCCAGCATTAGTGAATCTGTCAGCTGATCATAGGATAAGAAATGGCCAAGATCAGTTCACTGGCCTGCCTCTTATAATTAGTGCAGCAAGACACATTTTATTTCGTTTGAGCTCTGTGAGTCACAAACAGAGCTGACAGAGCAACATCAAAATGGGATGGTACCCTGCAGCTCTCCTGCCAATTAAATTGTGTTACAGCATGATTCCATCTGACACATTTAAATACAGAAGCTTACATACCAAAGCCATAGTTTTTCCACTTGTGAAATCTGTCCCAAAAAATAAAACTCACTGAAACAGAAATACAAATATACAATTTTGTAAAATTAACTCGGGACAATATTTACTATTTTATAATAAATTAAAATATTTAGCAAAAAAAACTGTAAGAAAGCAACATCAGTGAGTTGTAGATGACACATTTGCAAGAGTACATAGTATTTGACAAAATTCCCTTTAAACTAAATTGGCAATATCGTAAGGTATGACAGACATAAGGGTACGATGGAATGAGAAAATCAAGTGTAACAACCAGTATCAGGAAAAGGAAACCAATGAAGTTGGGCAGAACGCCATGCTGGTGTGAACGCCAGGAGTGTGGGTACTAAAAATTCACCTACAGGCACTCTTAATGAGTGGAGGCACTCTGTAAGTTTAACAGAAATACAAGCTACAAGCGTACATGCACTCTTAATGGGGAGAGGTGCTTTGTAAATGTATCAGAAATACAGGCTATGAGTGATAAGAAATGAAAAGGTGTGCAGTCGTAGTATTGCTAGGATAAGAAACAGGGACAATAGTACATAGAAAGACTAGACCTCAATTCCCTGTGGGTAAAACTGATGGCAAGTGAGGGAGGGAAGAAGTAACTGAAACAATGGCCAGAAAATCAATAGATGGCAAGGGATCCATTGTAGATAGTGATAACATATAAGCCACGGCATGTGGGGCAAAATATAAGGAAAAAAACTTTTGTTTTTCAAAGAAAAAGGTTTTACTAAATGATTTTTGCAATGTAATTAGAGCAGAATAAATAAATGTGTATGAAAACCTACAGAACAATGATAACTCATGATTAATAAAAAGAAAGAAAAACAAACTGCACTACTTGAACTGCTTACAAGGAATCCACATGAAATATAAAGTTAACTTCAATTTTAAGACTGTAATTCAATTCTAAGTAGAAAAGGGATGATATCAGATTAATGTGTATATATAAATATGGAAGCAAAGTTACAATGAGAATTCAGGAAAGAATATTTAAAATAACTAACCAGGTCATATTCAATTCTTAGGAGTCATCTTTGGGAAGCAAAATTATTTTATAAGATTTGATATATCTAAGTACTGAATAAGTAAGTTCCAAATAATTTTGACTCAGAAATTCATCATATTTCTTGTAATGTGTAGCTTAACAAAGATTATTATTAATATTCTCATCTCATGCATTATTATCTTTGGAAGAGGAATATGAAGAACTGCAAATTCCTAGAATAATTTAGATGTGGAAACAAGTCTGAAATCTTCAATTAAAATTTCAACCATACTTGTTTTTTGTACTTCCAATTTGAAAAATATGTAATATATCAGCATTATCATATTGCACATGTGATAACTAGCTGGGGAAGATGGGAAGAATGTAACTTATTTCAGAAGGTGTAATGCAGACATATAAGAAAATCTGGAAGATGAACAAATAAAAAAAATCCTTAATAATGGTGGACCACAAAACTGCAACAATAAACGTAAAAAAATACTTCCAACATAAAGATGAGAAACATGGTGAAAGGACAATGAAATATAATGTTTTAGCAGGCGGAAGTTGAGAAAACTAAGTGGATTGGTTGAGGGGAGGGAGGGTTATTGTACCTAGTCTGTTTCCTACAAGTGAGGAATGAACTTTATAAGTACAGATAAAAAACCTTAGGAAACAGAGATAGCACCACAATGTAGTTTGTAATCAGTGATACGGAAGGGTTTAGGAAAACAAGGACTGAGATTTAATGCAGCTGGAATCCGAACTGATGGTTAGGAAGGTGGGGGATTATGAGGAGTGAAAGAAGATTTCAGTGTGGTCGAGAGTTTATGGAAACAAATAAGGCTGTAGCTATTAAAGGCAATGGGACAGTGTGTCTGCAGGAGGAGAGAATCAAGTAGGAAAAGGCGATCAGGTTATATAAAAGAGAAATAACATGGACTCATAATTGAAAAAAAGAAGACCTTATAAAAAGTCAGTGAATATAAGTATGCAGAGAACAGTCTTTGAGGATATGGGGAAATTAGCAGTTTGTAAAGGATTCCTATCACATTGAAAACTGATAATGCCGAACGGCCATAACATCAAAACTGTCCTTGTGGGATTGCGGTACAGTGAGAATCAGTAAATTTGCCCTTTCCTCACTGTAGTGTGATCTCGGAATTGGTATATATATATATATATATATATATATATATATATATATATATATATATATATATATATTTAGTGGGGGTTGTGGGTGGCACAGCCTCCCACAAGAACAGTTTCAATGAATGGCACTTTCAATGTTATGGCCGTTCGACATTATCAATTTTCGATAATGTGATATAGACCCATTTGTAAAGCATTGTGCTGTTGGTTGCTGCTATCTTTTCACTTTTAACTTCCTCTTCCTTTTTATGATGTGCCTACATCATATTCACTAACATCATATTCACTAATATCATATTCACTAACATCATATTCACTAACATCATAGTCACTAACATCATAGTCACTAACATCATATTCACTAACATCATAGTCACTAACATCATAGTCACTAACATCATATTCACTAACATCATATTCACTAACATCATATTCACTAACATTTGTTGGCTATTGATCTCTCGTCTTACTTTATTTATTTTGTACTTATTTTTACAACTTTATCAGTGTCACTTCTTCATGTTGCTTTTTGTTTTGAAATTACTCTCCTTCTGCAAATTAGTAACATTTTTCATCATAACTGTAACTCATCCTCTTTTCATAATTTTCATTTAACCTCCCATTAACTGTGCTAGAAATTTTTGAAGCAAGTATATTAGTGTCTACGCTTAATGTCTCATACTGCAATTGTACAATTTAGTCCTTCCCCAGGTGTGCAATTTTTTATGTTCCTTTATCTAGAAGAAATTTCTCCTTCAAAGTATGTGTATATATATATATATATATATATATATATATATATATATATATATATATTTATATACACACACACACACACACACACACATATATATATATATATATATATATATATATATATATATATGCACTTTTGGCAAATTCTCTTAGATGTATACACCTCAGTTTCTCTAGTAAGATCATCAAACATTCCATGGAGGTAGTATTCATATAAGAAATCTTGGATTGCAAAAAATATATGATAACTTTACAAATACTCGTAGTACCAAATCCTTTTATTTCAACCTTGACCAATTTTTATATCTGATTACTAATAAAATACATTTTTCCTATTACTACCTGGTTAAACTGCAAATTGACAATCAATACTACTGGAAGTTGAATAATAAAAGCACAGCAACTGTGGAAATTAATCTATATATTCAAACATTGGATTTATTTATTTATTTATGTAACATTTGTTTACTAGGAAAGTCCAACTTGGAACAAGCCAGTTTTCAAAGGAGGCCCAGGGAGAAATGCTCTAGACGCATGTGTTTGTGCCTGGATAAGCCATGCTACATGCTAAAGTTATCTGTAGTACTGTAGAGTTCATACAAACATTAAAGTATCCCTACCACATGATGTTTATAATACAAGGCAGATCATTATTTTAGGATTCATATCTTTATATCTTAAAGACAATCTGCACTGTCCTTCTCCTTTCTTTTCACTACTAACATGGTTAACATTCAAAATATGCATACTTGTTTGCTCCCGACACTCCTAGATAGCTGTTAGAAGCTTGTTGGAGACTCATACTGCCTTTTTTAGGTTCACAGATTAGTGCTAGGCTAACTACCATTGTGACAAATTTTAAGCCTAGCTAATTATCCCATGTGAGAATCAGATCTTGCACCTTGTGTTTGTAAGGTAAACACCTTAACCATTATGCCAACTTCCTACCCATTTAATTTAAGAAAGCATTCAATATTATTCCCAGAAAGAGTATAGAGCAAGGTTGGGGACAAACAGAAGCTGTATCTACAAGCCAACACATAGCTTCCTCAGAAACTATTGACAAGCTAGTAACAGTATTTTCTTCTTTGAAGCCAATGCCAGTGTCAATGGTCTCTGCCTGACTAAGTTCACAGATGATTGCAAATTAGGATCTGTCATTGAATCCCACACTGACACAAATGTTCTCTAGGAGGGGCTGACAGAGACAAACAACTGGTGTCAAATCCATGGACTAAAGCTAAACTCCAAGAAATGCATAATAGTATCATTTGGGAAGCCATCCACCCCTGGTAACTATCATATTGAGAACACAGACAACACACCCCTTAAAGCTGACTCAGTAGTCAGGGACTTAGGGACACACATAGATAGTAATCTAGCCTTTGATCATCACATGTCTACAGTAGTGAGTAAATCATTCGAATAGTTGCACAACTTATAAAGAAAGGTATGACATCTAAGTCCAAGAAAGTCATCGTTCCACTGTATTTGGCATTCATCAGACCTATTATTGAGTACAATGCCCCCTTTGGTATGTACGTAACCAGGCATATCCAACAACTGGACAATCCACTGAGTTTCCTCACTAAAAGAATACAGGGCATAAGTAAATTGTCCTATGCAGACTGCCTCAAGGCCCTATCCCTGTATTCTTTCTCCTATAGGCTTTTGATGGGAGATCTATGCCTGGCATAAAGGGCATCACAGGCCTCTCTCTCTGATAAACCTCCTGCATATTCACAAAACAAACACCACCAGAATTATCAGTTCTAAAGACTTAAACCTTGCCTTTGATATAAACAGCACCTGCTGGTGAGGCAGATATCCATCCTAGAGACTACCTTGTATATGGAACAGTCTCCCCATCCATATGAAGCACTGTTCCCCCTAACCCAATTCGACTGCACCTTGGACAACTGGATAGAGAACAGGAAATTCATCCCTGGTTTCGCACATATGTTTCTAATGGACACAGGTAACCTGCCAATGGTTCATCTTCCGGGCCCCTCCGTGTAAATGTTTCATCTCCCAAACTCCTGCTTATACTCATCAAGGGTACCAGAACTTGTCAGAGATTTGGGATGCATGGCTAAGCTTAAAAAGGCCCTTGTGGTCATTAGCCTAGTAAACACCTATGAACCTATGAACATACATACAAACATAACGATCCAAAATAACAGATACTGCAAACCAAAGTCAGAAGGTAGCATAAAAAACTTTTGCTACCTTCTGACTTTGGTTAGCAGTATCTGTTATTTTGGATCGTTATTTTGCCATTGATTCAGTTGTTTTATCTTCAGAAGCTGCATTAATTCCTCTGGTAGGACTCGGTTATTTATATTTTTCATCTATACATATAAACATGCATACATGCAGAAACAATCAGTAGTTAATAAAATATCAGCAGTTTTTTGATGTTACACTAACAAACAGCAGGAACAAGAATCTGCTACCACTTCTACCTAGATCTCTTTAATCTCTTCAAATTACTTCTTGTGGGATCTGTCTAGTAGGGCTGCAACATTGGAAACAGATTTACAGTGCAATACAGGGAACTTCCAGAAACTAATGCCAGCAACACATAAATTAAATTAAGGATCAGGAGTTAAAAGGAGTATCAGCAGTCCTATGGTGTTACACTAACTAGCAGTAACAATGATTATGTGGCACCTTTTAATATACAAGAACCTTGTCATTCTCCTGTCAGGGGGGCTGTGGCATTGTAGCAAGGCTAAGAGACCAGATCCAGCTTTACAATGCAAAACAAGGAAACAATGAAAAGCAGGGAAAATCAAACAAAATAAAAGCAAGAACAGGTAGTTTAAAGGAATATCAGTTGCTCTGTGTTAAATTGTCAGATATTTGCAGCTGTAATAATAGTTAATAATAATGAAAACAGCATTGCAATGTCTGCTGATTTCTATGAGGACGTTGTTACAAATGGGGATAGACAGGAAGACTGAACTGTTCTTCTGCAGTCAGTGAGGATGATATATACTTCACACTTGATACAGCAGCAAATGTTAACACATTACCAGGCACTGATATAATAAAACACAGCACTTAGCCAAAATGAAAAAAATAAAAATCAAATTCAGGTTGTAAACTGGGGAAACTATATCTACCCTGGGTATACATAGCTCTAGAACTTTGTCAAAAATAAGAGAAGAAATCGTTCCCTTGTTAACGATTTAGTCTGCTACTAATAATCAAGCTTAAGGCATGCAATTAATCATGAGTGATTAAATGAGTTAATGAAATAAGAAACAAGGTTATGCACCACCACCTCTATCATATGTACAGGATGAATATGCTGATGCCTTTGAGGGAATGACAGAAACCCAATTCTTTCCAAAGAATTGAGTTATTGAAATCTAGAAAGTCAACAATAAAGGTTGAGCTTCAGGGAATGTTCTAGAATCCAAGGTTATTACTAAGAAAGCAGAAGACCCCTCTGCCTGGATATACTCTGTCATTGTTAGAGGGCAGAGAGATGGTTCAATCGCCTTAGACATAAAATGCAAATTGTACAGACAGCTAATTAATATTCTAAAATATGCATGCTGATTGGACAAACCAATCAGTATCACTAATGTAAATTGAGCTAGGAGATGAAATGCTGGGGAACAATGCTAATGATAGGAAAGGTCTATATACACCTATTGGCCTGTGTGCTAACCATAAAGCCAGTAGAGCTGGTTCAGTAACCTATGGGGTAGCTTGAATCCAGTTTTCCAGACCCAGTTTCCTGGAATAAACCTGTTGGGCAAAAACTGGACTTAAAACCAGACTACCTGACAAAAATGCTGATACATTAATATAGGTTCACTGACAGGAAGTAGCTTGGAAGTGGATGATCACTCATCTATACAATATCTGATTAACCCAAACGATTACTCCTCGGATATGTGAAATGACAATAGTCACTCCTATTTTAAATCTGCTCAAGTCATCTACTGCTTGGCAATATCAGATTCAGCCTATCTTAATACTTGACACTTTCTCAACTTGAATACAGAATACCCATAACAGCTGCAGCTTCAAAGAAAAATTCCACCACCTTGCAAACCATTCATTATTAACTCCCCCATTTATGAACAGCACTACCTAACTCTTGGAAAAGCTAAATGGCTCCCAGTACATTTGAGAATCAACTTCCTACTTATATCACTTATTCATAAAGCCCTTGATTCTGGGACATCCAACCCTCTCACTTGTAAACTTGTCACCAAACCCTCCATGTATAATCTTACGGGTATCACTCAATCTGCGGTCACCCTACTAATTTAAAAAACTAAATATCATTGCACTGACCATACATTTTCATCCTAGCACCTAAACTAAGGGAATATATACCTGTTTCAATCTGAGAAGTCCAGGTATACTCAGACTTCAGACAGCACCTCTTCAGCCAAGCAAGGTACAGCTGTAGTCACACAGGTCATGTTACATGAACCCTGCAGCTCTCTCACACCCCTTTTATTCCTATTTCATTCTTCCTTATCTGATCTTGTCATCCCCTCACTTAAAGCATCTCATTCATCCTACCTCCATCTTCTCTTTGCATCTCTGACCCTTCTCTTCTTTCTACTCCTCTTCTCTCTGTATGTCATCATCATTATCAGCCCCCACCCCCCTTTTTCCTATTTTCTACATGGGATTGTGGTGCTGTGCCACCTGTCACCATCTATCTCTATTCAATGTCAGTCTCTTTTCTTCTTTGACACGCATCCCTGACTGTCACTGGACTTCTCTAACAATCGATCCAACACTTTGTTGGACGTACTCATTTTTTCTTAACTTCCTCCTGTCTGTCCCTTATCTTCTTCACTAGATTATCTTCTGCTTTTCTGCACAAGTGCCTGAACCACTGTAATCTATTCTTGTTGACCTTTTTCTACAATTAGAGCTACTTTGGCTTCTGTTCTTATATCATCATTTATTTGATTGTCCCACAATATGCATGCTACCACCCATCTTAAGCACTCTGTCTCTATCACCTGAAGCTTCCTCAACTGTTCTGCCTTTACTGTCCAGGTTTTTGTACCATACAGTAGTATTTGTCATACCACTGTTTCCTACACCTTACCTTTCAGCTTCTTTGGCACTGTTCTGCCATATACTACACATGATACTCTGTGCCAGTTGGTTGCAGCCCCTCTGTTTCTAGGTGTGAACTCTACATTCAGACTTCCCTTCTCCTCAATCACCTCCTTCTAGATACTTGAAGCTGTTAACCTGTTCCACTATTTTCCCTTCTATCTCAGTTCTTGGCATCTTCTGAACTTCACCATTTTCTGCCATTACAGCTATGTTATTTGTACTATCTGTACTCAGTTTCATCCCACGTGCCTTCATTTTTGCATTCCGTTCCCCTATCCTTTGCTGAAGTTCTTGCTCAGAGTCTGCCTGTAATGCCACATTGTCTGCATACAGCAACTTTGTTGATCTGTCCCTTCCGACCCATTTGTTAATTTAGTCCATCCAACGTATGAAGAACAGTAAGCTCAGATCTGAACCCTGGCATGCACCCATTCCCTCTGGGAACAACTCCGTGAAATTGAATACTGTTCGTACTTGAGTTATTGCTTCTTTGCACATAGTCTACACTAATTCTACCAATGTTTCCAGGACTTTGATCCACTGCAGGACTGCCAAAATCAGCTTTGATGGGATCTTGTCATATGCTTTCTCCAAGTCTAGGAATGCTCAGTTGGACTCTTTCCTCATTTCTAGCTTCTTCTCAAATATCTGTCACACTGCAAACATTGGGTCAGTTGTGTTGCATCCTGATCTGAACTGCTCATCTCCCTTCTTACTCTCTACTATTCTCTGTATTCATTTATCAATTACCCTCTCCTGAACTTTCATGCAATGTGACAGGAGTTTGATACCTCTGTACTGGCCCCAGTTGTGAATGTCCCCTTTGTTCTTGAACACTGCCACGAGTATGCTTATTCTCTAGTCATCTGGGATACACCTTCCTCTCCATATTGCTATTATAAATCTCAGAGCCTTCTACTTTCTCTGACTGCATTTTCTTTAGTGTTGTTCTTACTTCTTCTATGGAGGATTCCTCCTCTTCTCTCACTGTAGGCTGCATCTGGGGTAGTGCAGCTTCTGTGGGGTTTCCTTTATTCAGAAGCTTCTGGAAGTACTCATTCCATTTGTCTTTGATGTCCTATATACTGGTGAACAGATTGTTGCTGGCATCCCTTATGAAGCGTGTCTGACTAACTCCTGCATATTTCTGTCTTTACCTCATGACATGATATAGTTTCTTTGTGTCATTTACTGTCGTACTTTCCAGAAGATGGTAGAGTGCCTCTAATGCCTTGTTCTTTCCTATTGCAACTGCTCTCTTAGCCTCTTTGTTAGCCAACTACTATTCCTTCCTTGCCTCGTTAATCTTTTCTATCTCTCCCTTTTTCCCGCACTCCTTCTTTCTTTTGATGACTTCCTGGACTTCTGCATTCCACCACCAGCTTTCCTTATGTACTTTATTTCCATACCTGGCTCAGCCACATATCTGTTCTGTAGTCCTCACAAATGCTGTTTTAAAGGGCTGAAATTCTTCTTCAACTTCTATTTCCTCTTCTTGTAGTGCTAGAGCCCTGTATAATTCCTTGAATGTTTGTGCTTTCTCTCCAGTCAACTTTCAGGATGACAGCCTGGTTTCTGATGACCTTAGAACATTTCTGACTACTGCTTGCAGCTGATTGCAGTGACCAGTGGCTTATGCAGTGGGCCAACTGTTTCACCGGAGATGATTTTGCAATTGCTGATTCTTCTCCAAGTGCCCTTTCCTTACTAGGAGGAAGTCTACCTGAGTTACATGTTGGCCACTCTTGTATGTGATCTTGTGACTGTCTGTCTTTCTGAACCATGTGTTGGCTACTATCAATCCATTTGCTAGGCAAAAGTCTAGAATTGTCTCTCATTCTTTATTCCTGTTGCCCACCCCTCATAGACCTAGGCAGTCCTCATATCCTGTTCTAAATGTCTCAATATGTGCATTTAAGTCACCCAATATTAACACCAACTCATGTTGTGCTTCTTTATTTAGTAGGTCCTGCAACTACTGTCTGAATGCACTCATAGGTTCATAGGTTCATAGGTAGGTACAAGGCTATTGGCCATAGGGCCTATATAAGCCTAGCCAAAAATGTACCCTGGCTTTCGCCACCCAAGAAAATTATTTCCTGTGCCCTTGTTGAGCAGAGCCACAGAAGTGATCCCTGGGGTGAATTTCCTATTCCCCATCCAATCATCAAGATTTCACTCCTCCTCACTATCACAACCCTGCTGTGGGGCAAAGGCTGCCTTATCATTCAGCTGGAGTCTGATCACCGGGACTCTTTTACTAATTCCTATAACATCCCTCACTGTCTTCTGAAGCCTTTACAACACCATAATTCTCACACTATTTCTAGCCTGTCCTCCTCCTGATTAGTAGACTTTGAATCTCAAGCCAAGTGGCTTTACTGCTCTGCACCTCCATCTTGTCTCTTGGATACATAGGATGTCCAGCCTACTCCTTATCATCATGTCATCTACTTCTAAGCTGCATCCTGTTGGTGAATCTACAATGAGTGTAGCAATTCTTAGTTCGTATTTAGCAGGTTAATTAGTTTTATGTCCAGCTTTCGATCAGCAGAACTATTCCAGGTAACACAAGCTGTGCAACTAGACACTGGCTAGCCAGTAAATGATTGACCCCTGGCTTCTGACCTTTATGGTGGACACACATTGGCCAGTAGGGAAACATACACCCTCCCCACCATTAGCATGGGTTCCTGGTGTTGGTCGGAGTAGGTCACATCCTTAACCTACATATCACTGGCAAATATCCATGCCCTTTTTGCAACATTAGTCAACATGACCAAATCACCCAGTGCCATATTTTACACAGTTGTGTGGCTAGCCCTGACATGATGTGATATGATCTGTGTATACCTATCATGAGGACAGTGTGCATAACTGAATAAGCAAAGTAGTATGTCTCTCTCTTTCTTTGTCTCTCTCCATTTCTCTGTCTTCTTCCCATAATCCTTTTCTGTAACAATTCTCCCTTGTCTCTTCTAATGTCATCACACTGTTCTATATGATGATAAGCTGCTATACCAGTAGCGTAAGCCACCTCAGTCATTATTGCTACATCTTATCAAAAATCATCTGACAGCTGGCTTAGAGAATTAATGAGCTGCTACTGAGATGTTTCATCTGGTCCATTGTTGTAAGGTTTGATTCTCTCAACTTCTATTGCTTGACTCTAAGCAAGTCACTCAACCAGGCACTGCTCCTGGGCTGAGTCTGAAAAAGTAACTTATTAACTAGTTGCATTGTATACACAATATGCATACTATACAAAAAGTTAGGTCCCTTTCAGACAAGTTGAGGAGTCGTAATATTAATACAATCAATAATTCAAATGTCCAGTAGTTGTTGATTTTTTCCCAGGGGTTGGAGATCACTCTTGATGTTGACCTTTATTTTTTTTATTTACTTCTATCTCCTTAGCAGACACAGTTTTAACATTGCAAACAAATTCTTCAAATTCTGGAGAGAGCTTTGATTTCCATTTTCTTAAAGATCTTTCTCAGAACAACTAATATAAATAATATTTGCTTATCCACATCCTCAATTTACGTTAATCCAGTTTAAAAAAAATTAAGACAATTGACATCAGCGAATACTGATGTTAAAGAGTGGGTTCATTTGCTGACTCTTTTCCAGATATCTAAAGGATTACTAATACATTCTGATAGAGAAGAAATGGACAGAAAATGGTTTTATATGATGGTATAATTGTTTCAATAAAGGGATATTGAAATCACTCACAGACTTAATGTGAAAGATTGCCAGTGCCAGTCCAAGACTGCTATAAAGATTAATGATGATCTGATTATTGATACTAAGGAATTAGTAAGAATTATTGTTGATAACATAATTTCTGAATAAATTGTTGATACTTGTCTGATAATTAGTGAGGAAGACAATGATTGCCGTTATCAGAAGAATTAAACCTGATTCTGCAGCAAGACCTGATAGTTTGAATGGATACTTTTTAAAGAAGATATCCCGGTTTTGCTATTTTGTCTATCATATGTATTCCAGAAATGCATTAAAATAGGTTATGTCCCAGATATATATGTGGAAGAAGAAAACTGTTGTTCATGTCGAGAAAGGTGGAAACAACAGTCTGTTAAGTAATTATAAGCCTATGAGCCTAAATCATATTCTAGGGTAATTGCTTAAAAGGGTACTATTCAGTAAAATCTCATTACATCACAGGCAAAGCCTTAATATAAATTACCTTTTTCGTGCAGTAAATTCCTGTTCACCACACTTGTTGAATTTTTTTTAAATATTCATGTAGTTTTGCAACTGATGTAAGATTACCAATGGATGTCATATATTTAGATCTAGCAAAGGCATTTGACTCAGCACAACATGTAGAGATCTTAAGTAGGATGGAAAATTTGCCTGTATGTATCGTGAACAGGGTTAAATATTGGTTAACAAATAGAAGAAGTAGTGTTGATCTTACCACTAAGTTATTTGACTATAAAACTGCTAACAAAGGGATACTGCAGGGTTCAGTGCTGGGGCCGGTCCTGTTCAGTGCATTTATCTGTATGCTAGACAGTCAACAACAACAACAGGCTCGGATCAGTAAATTTGCTGATGATGCTAAGATTGGCTGTATTATCATGAATGGTAGGGATCAGATGTAATTTCATCATGTTGAGGATTATTTGATGAATTAGGTAAAAAAAGAGTAGATTCTCACTTAACACAAATGAGTGCAACATTATACCATTATACATTATGGTATTGAATAGTAAATATACTTTTGCCTTAAATGGCACCATACTTAAAGAGGTAGGGATAACTAAGGACTTGGGCCTGCATGTGGATAACAACCTTGGGTTTGAAAAAAATGTAACGTAAACTGTTACTTTTACTTTGCTGTTTTGAGAGATTTGTTATGTACTCTTTCTAGCCAAAAGGTTGGCGTATTGTTTCCATCATACAAATCATTGATTAGGTCAATAACAAATATTGTGGCTCAGTATATGTATTTAATAGAACTCAGCTGAGGAAACAGGACAGAATACAGACAATATTCTTAAGGCAAATTCTTAAGGCAAGTTGTTGATATGAGATGTACAAGTTACATGAATAAGTTAAGAATATTAAAAATGTTTTCATTTAAGTTGTTGAGAGGTGATCTCATGTTATTGTATAAATGTTATAATAGTGATAAATTGCTGTTTTGTATTGGAATGTCATTAAATAATCATAATATTGGCATGCATAATAATACATTAATAGTCGAGGTACCAATGCATTCTACCAAACTGTAAAAGAAGAGTTATATTGTTAGAGCAGAGATCCTGTGGACTATGCTGCCTTTGTCTATTAGAACTGCTCACAATCTGATATGTTTTAAAAGCTTATTAGAATCTTAGGCTGAAAATGTTGTACCTGAGCCAGAAGTCAAATATAAAGAAGATACATGATGATTAATTCTGTCTTGAGCTTCTGTAACCAGCCCATTGTAACACTGTAATATTTGTTACACTGCTTGTTACTCTAGTTTTGTTTATCGTAATTTCATATTTTCATATTTTCCATTATTATTGCTTCTGGGCTGAATGTGCAAACACTCCACATAATATCAGTTTTACCATGGTTAACAAATTTAAAATAAAATGCAGATAATGTGTTACTACAAACATTCTCTAAATAGGGCCTTCAACAAATGATAGGGAACTGAAATGTAATAGTCAAGACACATCAGGAAAAGGAATTCATACAAGACAGTGGTCATGGCAGCAAATGGGACATCGAAAGAAACCGAACATTGAGTGAGAATGGAAAATAATGGATCAGGTTAACAAACTCAAGTATCTCCAAAATGTGGGAGAAGAGAAGAGAAGAAAGAGAAGAGGAGAAGAGGAGAGGAGAGAAGAGGAGAGGAGAGGAGAGAGAGAGAGAAGAGAAGAGAAGAGAAGAGAAGAGAAGAGAAGAGAAGAGAAGAGAAGAGAAGAGAAGAGAAGAGAAGAGAAGAGAAGAGAAGAGAAGAGAAGAGAGAGAGAGGAGAGGAGAGGAGGAGAGGAGAGAGGAGAGAAGAGAGAGAGGAGAAGAGAAGAGAAGAGGAGAGGAGGAGAGAGAGGAGAGAAGAGAAGAGAAGAGGAGAGGAGAGGAGAGAGAGAAGGAGAGAAGAGGAGAGAGAGAGGAGAGGAGAGGAGAGGAGGAGAGAGAGAGAAAGAGAAGAGAAGAGAAGAGGAGAGGAGAGGAGAAGAGAAGAGAAGAGAAGAGAAGAGAAGAGAAGAGAAGAGAAGAGGAGAGAGAGAGAGGAGGGAGAAGAGGAGAGAGAGAGAGGAGAGAGGAGAGGAGAGAAGAGGAGAGAGAGAGAAGAGAGAGAGGAGAGAAGAGAAGGAGAGGGAGAGAAGAGAGAGAGAAGGAGAAGAGAAGAGGAGAGGAGAGGAGAGAGAGAGAGAGGAGAGATGAGAAGAGAAAGAGAGGAGAGATGAGAAAAGAAAGAGGAGAGAGAGAGAGGAGAGGAAGAGAAGAGAAGAGAAGAGAGAGGAGAAGAGAGAGAAGAGAAAGAGGAGAGGAGAGAGAAGAGATGAGAGAGGAGAGGAGAGAGAAGAGAGAGGAGAGAGAGGAGAGAGAAGAGAGAGGAGAAGAGAAGAGAAGAGAAGAGAAGAGAAGAGAAGAGAGGAGAGAGAGGAGAGGAGAAGAGAAGAGAGAGGAGAAGAGAGAGAAGAGAAAGAGGAGAGGAGAGAGAAGAGAAGAGGAGAGGAGAGAGAAGAGAAAGAGGAGAGGAGAGAGAAGAGAAAGAGGAGAGGAGAGAAGAGAGGGAAGAGAGAATAGAGAGGAGAGAGAGGAGGAGAGAGGAGAAGAAGAGAAGAGGAGAGGAGAGGAGAGAAGAGAAGAGAGAGAGAGAGGAGAGAAGAGAAGAGAAGAGGAGAGAAGGAAGAGAAGAGAAGAGAAGAGGAGAGGAGAAGAGAAGAGAAGAGGAGAAGAGAAGAGGAGAGGAGAGAAGAGAGAAGAGAAGAGGAGAGACAGGAGAGGAGAGGAGAGGAGAAGAGAAGAGAAGAGAAGAAGAGAAGAGAAGAGAAGAGAAGAGAAGGGAGAGAAGTGAAGAGAAGAGAAGAGGAGAGGAGAAGAGAAGAGAAGAGAAGAGAAGAGGAGAGGAGAGGAGAGGATAGGAGACGAGAAGAGAAGAGAAGAGAAGAGAAGAGATTAGAAGAGAAGAGAAGAGGAGAAGAGTAGAGAAGAGAAGAGGAGAAGAGAAGAGAAGAGAAGAGAAGAGAAGAGAAGAGAAGAGAAGAGAAGAGAAGAGAAGAGAAGAGAAGAGGAGAGAGAAGAGGAGAGAGAGAGAGGAGAGAGAAGAGAAGAGGAGAGAAGAAAAAAAGAGGAGAAGAGAGAGAGAGGAGAGAGGAGAAGAGAGGAGAGGAGAAGAGATGAGAAGAGACGAGAAGAGAAGAGAAGAGAAGAGACGAGAAGAGAAGAGAAGAGACGAGAAGAGAAGAGAAGAGACGAGACGAGACGAGAAGAGAAGAAACAGTTTGTAGGTAAGAATTACATGCACTTTAACCAACTTGCACAAAGTGTTAGGGATAAACTGGGGGAGAAGAATACCAAAACAGCTGAAAAGTAAGGTAAACAAATCAATAGTGTGATCAGTACTTCTGTCTGACACATAAACCTAAACAGCAAAGGCATAGTAGCTTTGGTACATTAATGTGTTTAAATGCTTGAAATGGATAGCAGGATGCACACTGGGGAACTGATGAAGACATGAGGACATCAGTGCAGAAGCCAAACTAGTCCTAGTTGGAGAGAAGGTCAAGGTGAGCAAAGTGCAGAGGTTTGGTCACGTGCAGAAAAACAGAAAAAAATTTGGTACCACAGATTTTTGAGATACAGTAAGAAATCAATAAGAGATAAGGACATAGGATCAGTGGAAGTTACTAGGCTATCAGCCATGAGATCCTTATAAGCCTAGCCAAGAGTTTAGACCATGTTTAGACAAGTCATCTCCCTGAGCTCCTGTCCAGCAGGGACATAGGTGGAATCCCAGGGGTGTATTTTCTGTTTCCCATCCAATTATCCAGGTTGCGCTTGAAAAAGGCTAATGAGGTACTCTGCTTGACGTGAAGAGGGAGTCGATTCCACAGATGGGGGAGTCTCTGAGACACAAATCTGTCTTGCCAACAAGTCCTATTGATGTCACAGACCAGGTTAAGGTCGCACATGTGGGTTACTTGAGTGGAGCTTGACCTGTGGAAATGCAGCAGTCCCATCAAGGTGGGGTCTGAGCTTGCTTTGTATGCTCTGAGGAGTCTGTATGAAACTGAGCAGAAGGACAGGACTTTTAGCCTATCTGTGTAGGGTAGATGCTTGAAGCGCTGGATTCTTCTGGCAAGGAACCTCTGAGGTTTCTCCAGCTGCTGCATGTACTTTGCAAGGTACATGCTGAAGGGGGCATTGTACTCAACAGTTGACCTTATAAGGGAAGAATACAGGGATGGTATGACTTCTTTGTCCCTGGATGAGATATTCTTACTTATGAGTAAAAAGCTTGCTGTACAGCAGAAGCAACATGGTGGTCAGAAGTCAGGTTGCTGTCAACCTGGGTGCCCAAATCCCTCATGACTGATTGTGTGCTTAGGATGTTGTTATTAATGTGATAATATGTGGGGACATCACTCTCCCCAAAGGGGATAATGACGCATTTTTTGGCATTCAGTTTGAGGCCATGTTTCTGACACCAGTCATTTGTTTGGGTGAGACCCTCTTGGAGGATGTCCACATCACTTGGGGACTTGATGACCGCACTCAGCTTACAGTCATAGCTCACTGGTTTTGGCCTGCACCTCATAGAAGTATATCCCAAATAATAGAGGCTCCAAGACCAATCCCTGGGGTACTCTGCCTGTTACAGGTCTACTACTTTAGGTGGCTTCCTCTATTTTGATTAGGTGGGTTCTATCAGTGAGCCAGTTTGTTATCCATCTGATAACATATGGATTGATGCCTAGTTGAGAGAGTTTATCTATTATGCCCAAGTAGTGAATAGTATTGAAGGCTTTGGCCATGTCAAGGTAGGTGGTTCCCCTCGTCCATGGCTTTGGTGACTGTCTCAAAGAAGTTGACCAGATTTAACAGACATGACCTCCCCTTGACAAAGCCAAACTGTGTTGGGTCGAGTGTTTGGAGGTTGACAATGTCCCTGTTAATGAGGTCCATGATAATCTGTTCCATGGCCTTGCAGATCAGGCTAGTTAGGCTGATAGGTCTATAATTTCCTGCATTAGTGGACGCTCCACTTTTGTGTAAAGGGATGACAGTGGCTGTCCACCACTTGGCTGGGACAAAGCCGGTACTCGGGCTTTGATTGAATAGGGTGCCTAATGGTGATGTAAGTTCATGCCTGAGTTCATGTAGGATGCAACCTGGGATGTTATTGGGTCCCATGGAGGCTGCATTTTTTGCCTTTTCAGAGGGCAGTGATGACGTGTTCTCTAGAGATAAGGGGAGTGGGGCAGGTACCGGGGATGTCCTGACTTACTGATGGGGGACAGAGGGGTGAAGTTTTTGCTGAATCTGTCAGGCAGTAGGTTGGCTATATCTACAGCATTTGTAGATATAGCCAACCTACTGGCAACCAGGTATGAGATGGATATATTCTGTGAAAAAGACCTGAGGCAGGTGGTTATGACTGCTGGAGAAGGTAGGATAGAGGCTGTGAAGCAAGAGAGGTGGCAACAGCTCACATGATATCTTGAAACCTTGAAAAAATTGGAAAAACAGGGCTGATGATGATGATAATAATGACTATCTATTCATCTAGGTAGACAGAAACATATTTGTCCATAGAAAATGGTCAAACTGTTGGTTTTGTCAAAACAGGATTCATGAACTTGTTTGATCAAATACCATATTGTTACTTAGTATGCACTGTGTTTGTGCAAGATCAGTAATCAACAGGCTTAAGAAAGTTTCTCCTTCCCCAAATGTTGTGCGATAATAAGTGCATATATATCATACAGGTGAGGGGATGTAGCTCCCCATGTAGGATGTGTGGTTTAGGCTTACTATTCATGTAAAAACACTTGTTTTATTTATATTATTGAGTTTTACATGAAACATTGTGTCACAGTAATATGATTGATTAATTGTTTCTCACTGTAGACCTCTTTAAATTTTTATATATATATATATATATATATATATATATATATATATATATATATATATATATATATATATATATATATATATATATATATATATATGTGTGTGTGTGTGTGTGTATGTATATACATATATGGCATATATGTATGGTTACACTTCAGAAGATCGAACGGCTGAAATATCGAAGAACATATGGTCAAGACCATATGATCGATATTTCAGAAGATCGATCTTCTGAAATTGTAAAAAAAAACAAATAAAAGAAGACGTTACTGCAGGGGTGCAAGCCCCCCTGCGCCCCACACCCCCCTACTTAAATATACCAACTCCGAGATTGCACTACACTGACAATACAGCACAGAACGGGAAATGCTCCTATTCCTTGCTGTAGCGCGATCTCGGAGTTGGTATATTTAAGTAGGGGGGGTGCAGCTCCCCTCATGGGGGTGCAGGGGGGCTTACCCCCCACAGTAATGTCTTCTTTTATTTTATTTTTTTTTTACAATTTCAGATTAATCTTCTGAAATATCGATCATATGGTCTCGACCATATGTTCTTCTATATTTCAGCCGTTCGATCCTCTGAAGTGTAACCATATGAATGTATATATATATATATATATATATATATATATATATATATATATAT
The DNA here is from genome assembly GCF_019279795.1 of Protopterus annectens. Classification (NCBI taxonomy): domain Eukaryota; kingdom Metazoa; phylum Chordata; order Ceratodontiformes; family Protopteridae; genus Protopterus; species Protopterus annectens. Next base: position 1,262,540,368 of record NC_056726.1, read on the forward strand.
ATACATATTGGGTTACCATAATTATTTGTATGTAAAGGAGGGCGAAAAAAATGTGCTGCTATCAGCACATATTATTTCGTCCTCAGGTTGAAAAAAAAAAAGAAAAAGGTCTTTACTCTTTTTTTCTGCTCTTTAACCTAAGAGGACGAAATAATATGTGCTGGTTACAGCACATATTTTTTGTCCTCTTTCTACTCTTAGTTGAAGAGGAAAAAAAAAAAAAAAGGTCCGTGTTTGGGGATTTTTGATTGGCTCATATGCAGGTAAATGAGGCAATCAAAACCTTGAACAGTGGACCCTCTTCTGTTCATATACCGGTATACCAGCCAATCAAAAACTCGCACAGCGGACCCTCTTCTGTTCAATGCGGAACATCAAGCAGTTCCACATTGAACAGAGCTCCGCTTTTTAATTTGCTTGTATACCAGTATATGAGCCAGTCAAAAACGGTCACAGCGGACCCTCTTCTGTTCAATGCGGAACATCAAGCAGTTCCGCATTGAACAGAGCTCCTCTTTTTGATTGGCTTGTATACCGGTATACGAGCCAATCAAAAATGCACACAGCGGACCCTCTTCTGTTTAATGCGGAACATCAAGCAGTTCCGCATTGAACAGAGTTCTGCTTTTTGATTGGCTTGTATACCAGTATACAAGCCAATCAAAAATGCGCACAGCGGACCCTCTTCTGTTCAATGCGGAAATCAAGCAGTTTCGCATTGAACAGAGCTCCGCTTTTTGATTGGCTCGTATACCGGTATACGAGCCAATCAAAAACATGCACAGCGGACACTCTTCTGCTCAATGCGGAACATCAAGCTGTTCCGCACTGAACAGAGCTCCGCTTTTTGATTGGCTCGTATACCGGTATATGAGCCAATCAAAAAAAAAATCAAAGCGGAGAAAAAACTCAGAAATAGGGATGTCTGCTTTTTGAAAATTCTGCGATTTGTCTGGGTTTTAAAACCCGAACAAATTGCAGAATTTTCAAAAACTAGCCAGACAGGAGCCCAAAAAAGAGGAAGTGTCCGGGGAATTTCCAAAAATCATGAAAACAACAATCTCGAGATTAGAATCCTGAACTGGGAAACACCGAATGGCCGATGTTTAACCAGGGCAAGTAAACACTTGCCAACATGGGGAATTATGCCCTTTCTCCACTGTAGTGCAGTCCCAATGTTGGTATATATAGTTAGGGGTGTATGGGGGGCATACCCCCATCAAGATGGTTTTTATATGGTGTGGTGGGTGTTCATGTTTGTTTTGGGCAAGTATTTACTTGCCCTGGTTAAACTTTGGTCGTTTGGTGTTTCCTGGTTCGGGATTCTCATCTCAGGATTGTCATCTTTGTGATAGATAGGTACAGAGGATATGAAAAGTGTACATACCCCTGTTAAAATGCAAGGTTTTTGTGATATAAAAAAAATGAGACCACAATAAATAATTTCAAAACTTTTCCCACCTTTAATGTGACCTATAACCTGTACAATACAATTGAAAAACAAACAAATCTGTTAGGGGAAAAATATAAAAAATAAAAAACGTACAATATGGTGGCTGCATAAGTGTGTACACCCTTAAACTAATACTTTGTTGTGTGTGCACACCCTTAAAGTAATACTTTGTTGAAGCACCTTTTGATTTAATAACAGCATTCAGTCTTCTTGGGTACACACCTACCATCAATTAAAGAAACTCTGATTAACTCTAAATAAAGTTCAGCTGTCCTAGTAGGATTTTCCTGACATTTACTCACTTTCCTGCTACAGCAAAAGTCATGGTATGTAGAAAGCTTACAAAGCATCAAAGGGATCTCATTGTTGAAAGGTATCAGTCAGGAGAAGGGTACAAAAACATTTCCACAGTATTGGATACACCATGGAACACAGTGAAGACAGTCATCAGAAAGTGGAGAAAATATGGGACAACAGTGACGTTGCAAAGAACTGGATGTGCCTCCAAAATTGATGAACAAACAAGACAAAAACTGATCAGGGAGGCTGTCAAGAGAGCTACAGCAACACTGAAGGAGCTGCAGGAATTTCTGGCAAGTATTGGTTGTGTACTACATGTGACAACAATCTCATGTATTCTCCATTTGTCTGGATTACGGGGTAGGGTTGCAAGATGGAAACAGAAAAACATCCAGGCCTGGCTAAAATTTGCAAAACAATACATCAAGTCTCTCAAAAGCATGTGGGAAAAATGTGTTATGGTCTGATGAGACAAGGTTGAACTTTTTTGCCATAATTCCAAAAGGTACGTTTGGCACAAAAACACTTTGCATCACCAAAAGAACACCATCCCCATGGTGAAGCATGGTGGTGGCAGTATCATGCTTTGGAGTTGCTTTTCTTCAGCTGGAACTGGGGCTTTAGTCAAGGTGGAAAGAATTATGAAGAGTTCCAAATACCAGTCACTTTTTACCCAAAACCTTCAGGCATCTGCTAGAAAGCTGAAGATGAAGAGGAATTTCACCTTTCAACACAACAATGACCCCAAGCATACATCTAAATCAACAAAATAATGGCTTCTCCAGAAGAAAATTAAAGTTTTGGAATGCCCAGCCAAAGCCCAGACCTCAACCCATTAGCAAAACTGTGGGGTGACCTGAAGAGGGCTGTGCACAAGAGATGCTCTCACAATCTGACAGATTTGGAGCACTTTTGCAAGGAAGAGTGGGCAAATATTGCCAAGTCAAGATATGCCATACTGATACACTCCTACCCAAGAAGACTGAATGCTGTAATTAAATCAAAAGGTATTTCAACAAAGTGTTAGTTTAAGGGTATGCACACTTATACAACCAGCTTATTGTACATTTTTATTTTTTATATTTTCCCCTAATAGATTTATATATATATTTATATATATGGATTCACTTTATATCCTCAAAATACTGAAATATCAAAATTCAGTATTTCGAGGCTATAAAGTAAAAACCTGAAAACAATGAAAACTCAGAAGTGCGAAACTCTGCGCTTCTACTCTACACACACACACACACACACACACACACACACACACACACACACACACACACACACACACACACACACACACACACACACACACACACACACACCTTCCTCCCCACACAAAAACACAAGCTTTCTACTACACCCCCCACACCCCCCCTACTTAAATATTCTAACTCCGAGGTAGCGCTACATACAAACACACAAAACGCCGTCACTCAAGCTACATTCTCCTTGCACACACACATCACAGCAACAAAACACACTAACACACACCACAGCCCCTATCCAAAACCCTTAACACATACACTCTTACCTGAATCCACAACCACAGCGAAACCTCAGAAGAGCAAAATTCAAAACCTCCGGTATTTATGGTTTTGAATTTTGCGCTTCTGAGGTTTCGCTCTTTTCAGGATTCCACTTTATGGGCTCGAAATATTGAATTTCGATATTTCAGTATTTCGAGCTTCTAAAGTGAATCCATATATATATATATATATATATATATATATATATATACACATACACGATTTTGTTATAAATGATCCAAATGTTTAAATGTCAAAAAGAAAGCAGAAGCATTAATCACACTGATGATTCACAACAACAAAAACTACAAAAAGTTAATGTATAAAACATTGCAGAAGGAAAAGTATTCCTGTTGTGAGCTCCCTACCAAGTCCCTCAGCAGCACTAGCCAAAACTTGTCTGAGTAGTGGTAGTCTTATGGAAGCAGTCTTTTTTAAGGTAAGGTGTAGGGTTAGGGTTGAGGCTAGATTTAATGTTAGTATACTTTAATAATTTTGTGCGGGGGGGGCAAAGCCATTCCATGGTAGTAATGATTGCTTACCTTAACCTTGCCCCTAACCCCACACTGTACTGTAAATAAGCACTTTCCATAACACTACTGTTAGACAAGACAAGCTCAAACATGCACAAACATACCAAAAGACACGCAGTACACTACACCTAAACCCCCCATCCAACCCTTACCATAACCCTAAAAAACATACAATCATCCTCCACATATACACACACACACACACACACACACACACACACACACACACACACACACACACACACAATATCCACTTACCTATATAAAAAAAAACAACAATCTGATGAAGTGGATGTTCAATAATTCAAGCATTCACTTAAATGCACATACTTTTATTTTTTCAACAATGCATACTTGCATCATCTGTTGTTATAGTGTTCAGATATGCATATCAAACTTATATGATAGTTACTCTTGAAAAAAATCTTCACAGCAGCAAATTTAATTTCTTCTCTCTGCTCTAACAAGCATTACTGTCATCTGGAACTGGGCCTGAGGAAAGATAATTTCCATATATCCCATAGCTAAACAAAGAAGAGATCTAAAACTCCATATGTTTCCCATCTGAGCACCCAGCAGGGGTTACTAGCTTCTTAATAATACAACCTCTCCTCTCCCCCTCTCAATGTCATTTGGAAGATAGATTGACTGTGAAATTTGCTCAATTCCTAGCAAATCCAAAGAAAACAGTTGTGTTCATTAGATATGTCTGAGCACCTGAAGGGGATAACATGCTGTAGAAACATGGCCATCTACAGCATCACCCAGGAACAGGCACTCTGCCCTCCCCGACTGGGTTCTCATTTCACACCCCATCCATAACAGTAACAAGACATGCAAACACTCTTTTGTTTTATGGGATATTCTCTGCTGTAACAGGACCACACAGGTGCTGGACGGTGTCAGTATGTATGCTTTTGCAAAACTAAAATGAGACAGCCCATCTGTCCTTTTACTGTCAATGGACTGAGCCTGTTTGATTGTCTCCAAATGTACTATTGCATTTGCTATGGGAAATGTTATGCCTCATTCATAGTTAGTTATGCAGAACTCCAAGATGATACAGTCATACAGCATGTGAGTATTTTTGTTTTGTTTTGCTTTTTTTTTTGGTAGCCCATCGAGTTTATAAAATTACCTATATTGTTGTTGTGTTTAATGACTGATTAGATTTTCTGAAAAGACTTTGATGGCTTAATTACAACTGCTTTTGCTTATGAAACACAAATCTCATTATTAGAACTGTGTGAAACTGTTCATTTACAAACTGGCAGTCAAGACGGATCACTAAATCTAATGCATTTATAACTAAATGGTATATAAATGAAAATCTTAAATAGATTATAATGGAACTGCTGTACTTTCATAATTCTGAACACTCTAATACTGTGCCCAAAATTAGTGGCTAATGAATCTTTGGAATAAACATCCTATTTTATCAAATAAAGAATAGTAGAAAAAATAAGTCTATATGTGTTAGTAGTGAGAGGCTCAGAGAACACCACTGGTTGAAAGTGACAGACTTAGTTGGCCAAAATGTCATCTCGTGGAAACATCACTGATCTATAATTGTGACATTTGTAGAGAGTCTTTGATACACCAATAATAACAAAATTATACTGTCACTGGTGAGACTGACAGAATACTTTTGGCTTATGTCAACTTTTAGATGTACATTAATGCAGAATGTAGAGTACTTTTTACTGGGGACCAGAATGCCATTTTATTTCTTATAGATCATTGCTCAAGGCACGCAAATCTTTCCAACACTCGCGAAACAAGACATTACTCTTCTTCAACTTCATACTAAGGACTGCTTCACTCTGCTGTAAACATGAGTGAGTGAGTAGATTATAAAAGTAACAAGAAAAACACATGATCCTGCAGTAAGTCACAATTTGTTTTAGCTATTATCAAGACATAAACTAATTACCAACCACTAGTAGCAGTCATGCAAAATGCTAAGCCATTAATTATCTGTTTCAGCTTTTTTTTTTTTTTTTTACAGCTTATGTGTCGGTATACCAAAGACTTCTTTAAAATGATAAATAGGAAAAGTAAACCTAAAATGCTGCCCAAACAAATTTATTACCTTTGCCTCTTTGTTTCTTACATCTTCATTGCTTCACTTGTGGTATAGACACTATGTAAAAGGCTTTATGCATGCAAAAGAAGGAACAATTGTAGGCCATCAAAATATAAATTCCTCAATTTCTACAGCTTTATCCTTTCTCTAGCTTCTCCACCTACCAACACCTCTACATAGGTAGGTCCTAGGCTATCTGCCCAGGGCATTTATAAGTCTAGCCAGAATGTGTTGGCTTTCGCCTCCCTTTTAGATTAGTTTCCTGAGCCTCTGTCCAGCAGGGCCATTGAAGTGATCCCAGGGGTAAATTTATGATTTCCCATCCACTCGTCAAGATTTCTCTTGAAGAGAGTCAGTGAGGGGCTTTGCCTAACATAGATTGGGATTCTATTCCAGAGCGAGGGAAGTCTCTGAGACAGGAATCTATCCCTCCAGCATGTCCTATTTATTGTTGTGCTGAGGTTTAAATCCCTAGAGCGTGTGGCTCTAAGAGATTTGGTTTTCTTGAGGTGGAGCATGTCCATTAATTCTGGGTTAGACATGGCCTTGTATGTCAGACAGAGATCACCTCTGTGTAGGTGGTAAGCAACTGAGTAAAGCTGGAGTTTCTTTAGTCGAGCTGCATAGGGCATCTGTTTGAGGCCCACAATCCTCTTGGTGAGGTACCTCTGTGGTCTTTCCAGCTGTTGCAGGTGTCGAGTAAGGTACATCCCAAATGGGGCATTGTACTCTATTATGGGCCTGATGAGTGATGAGTAGAGGGGCACAATGACCTCTCCTGATCTAGATGTGAACCCTTTTGTGACTAGGTGGGCTACATAGAAGGATTTTCTAACCACTTTGGCAATATGATTATCAAAGGAGAGGTTGCTATCTACTTGGGTCCCCAGATCCCTAATTACATCTTCCGTTCTTAGTGGATTACCACCTATGTGGTAGTTTGTGGGCAATTTGTTTTTCCCAAAGGGGATGACTATGTACTTTTTGGCATTTAGCTTGAGGCCATGGTTCTGACACCAGGTATTCGTCTCTGTAAGACCCTTCTGGAGGATGTCTGTGTCAGCTGGAGAGTCTATTATGGCCCCCAATTTTCAATCACTGGCGAACTTGGTCAGCCGTAGTCCTCCCGTGCTTTCCTATACCTCAGAGAAGTATATACCGAACAGGAGGGGTCCCAGGACTGAGCCCTGTGGGATGCCACTTGTAACCGGTTTAGAGTCAGATATGGCACCCGCAACTCTGACCATGTGAGTTCTATCCATGACCCAGTTGGCAACCCATCTCGTGACATAGGGGTTAATGTTCAAGCTGGTAAGCTTATCTATTATGCCAGAGTGGGGAATGGTGTCGAAAGCCTTTGCGAGGTCCATGTAGGCTGTTTGGACTACCTTTCCCTCATCTATGGCCTTGGTAACTGTTTCAAAAAAGTCAACTAGATTAAGGAGGCAAGATCTGCCTTTAACAAAGCCGAATTTGGTAGGGTCCAGTGTCTGGAGGTTCCCAATGTCTCTGTTAATGAGTTCCATGATGATGCGCTCCATAGCTTTGCAGACCAGACTAGTCAGGTTTATAGGGTGATAGTTCCCAGGATCCATTGTGGCACCACCTTTGTGGAGTGGGATAACTATTGCTGTATGCCATTTTTTGGGTACATAGCCTGTGGTAAGGCTGATTTTGAACAGTGAATTTAGGTGAGGGTTTAGTTCATTTTGGAGCTCGTGTAAGATGCAGCCTGGGATACCATCTGGCTCAAAAAAAAGACATACAATCCAAGGACAAAATATCATAGTACGTTAAGTACTCATGCCAGTACAACAGAGTGAAATGATCTTAAAAATAAATGCAGTCACTAAATGTATGCTTCTTCAAATTCATATGGGCCGACAGTGATAGAAATAAAGAAGGCTAGTCAAGAATGCAAGTTAAATCAAGCAATATTGGAGATACAAAACTCAGAGTGCACAGAACCAAACAAAATTGCTGTACCTATCAGAAGTAAGCCCAGAACTATCCCCAGAAACAAACCACCCTGGTGGCATCCCAAACTAAGCAAGTTAAACAACAAAAGGGAAACAAATGGCAAAAATCAGGGAGGGTGGTTCCCATGAAGTTAAAAACTCTCTCATCACACTAAATAGGCCACCAAAAGGGCTAGTTTGGGCAAATAAAAGCAACTTTGAGGTTAAGATATCCTCTTAACTGAAACATAACCACAAGATCTTCTTCAGCTGTGTCACTAACCTTAAGGGCAGCACCCAGCAATGTGCTGAACTGGTGATTAATAGTGCCACATTTACTACGGCTGGTGATATGGCCAACCTGTTAGTGTACAAATTCATTAGCAACTTTATCCCCCTCTCAACCCCAACTAAATCCTAAGAAATACCATCAAACATGGCTCCTCCAACTACAAATAGAGAGCATGTCCTGGCTGCACTTAAGCCAAGAACACAGTCTCAACGGACCTCAATAACATCCCAGGATGCCTCCTGAACAGTCTAAAATGTGACTTATCAGGATCCCTGGAGTCACTATTTAACTATAGTCTTAAAACAGGTTTTGTGTCACAAGAATATTGGACTGCAACAGTTATACTCCTTCATAAGGAGTCCTTCATAAGGAGGACCTTCAACAAAAACTGGAAACTACCGACCAATTAGTCTGTCTAGTCTTATTTGCAAAGTCATGGAAAGAATTATTATGGAAATTATCAACAAGGACATAGGATATTCAGTCCTCCAGACACTGGATCCATCCCAGTTTGGCTTGGTCAGTGGAAGTTCATGCTTACTGAACCTGATGGACTTCTTTGAAAAGATCATTAAGGCCACAGATGAGGAGAAAGCAATGAATGCTCCCTACCTAGATCTGCCTAAAGCATTTGATACAATACCACACTTGGGCATTGTCAACAAACATATGGAGCTATGCATAACCCCCTTTTTTAACATGCTGGATAGCTAGCTGGCTCACGAATAGGACCAAAGAGGTTAGGATTGGTGAGGCCACCTCCACAGAGAGACCAGTCACCAGTATAGTCCCTGAGGGCTTTGTGCTGGGCCTGCTCCTCTTTGGCATCTACTTCCTGGAGGTCAGAACCAAAGACAAAGGCCTCTGGCTGACCAAGTTCATAGATGATTGCAAACTGGGAACAGTCATTGATTTCTACCAAAAACTTCTTCTTCTTTTGGGTTTTCCTGGTTAGGGGTCACCACAGCGGATCACCTGTCCGCTCATGATTGGCAGTGGAGTTTTACAGTGTCAAGTTGCCAGCCCGGCACCCAACCTTCCACAGAAGGCACACACATGCACACACTCACACCTAGGGCCAATTTATAGTGTCCAATCTATCTACAGCATGTCTTTGGGAGGAAACCGGAGTACCCGGAGGAAATCCACACGACCACAGGGAGGACATGCAGACTCCACACAGAAGGCACCCCAGCCGAGGATTGAACCGGAGAACCTCTTGCTGTGAAGTGGTAATGCTAGCCACTGCACCACCGCGGCCTCCCCGATTTCTATGCAAAACTCTTGGTGCTAGACCCATGGCTCAAAACTGAGTACCAAAAATGCATTACAGTACCTTTTGGGAAGTCACCCAGCCTGGGTAACTACATCATCAAACAAAAAAAATAAAATAAAATAAAAAAAAATAAACATTGATTCACTAGTCATAGATCTGGGAACTCATGTAGATAGTAACCTTGCCTTTGACAAACATATGCCCAGTGTAGTAAGACAATCCTTTTATATTGCTAAACTTATAAGTAAGGATGTGGCATCTAGGTCCAGAGAGGTCATCGTATCATTGTACTAGGCCCTCATCAGGCCCATCAAATAGTATAATGCCCCCTTCAGTGTGTACCTGACCAAACACATGCAACAACTGGAGCATCCACAAAGGATCCCTACAAAAAGAATACATGGAATAAACACAATCCTACACTATCACTTCAAAGCCCTGTCTCTTTACTTGGTATCATACAAACGTTTAAGAGGTGATCGTTGCCTGGCATGCAAGGCATCCCTAGACCATGTTTTGATGAATCTTTTGCACATCCACTTACAAAACAACCAGCATCAGGGCTACTAAATCAAAAGAACTAAATTTTGCTTGCGACATAAACAGAACATGTTGGAGAGACAGATATCTATCTCAGAGAGTTCGTATGCTATGGAACAGGCTCTTCATCCATGTGAAGCAGAGTTCTTCCCTAACCGTATTTAAGTGCAATTTGCAGCAATGAATGGGTAACTGGAAATTCACCCCTAGTCTGCTGCCTATGTCTGTGATGGCTAGAGGCAATTAGTAAATCACCCTGTATTTAAATGAAATTTGTAGGTCACATTTGGGTTGCACATCTAGGCATATAGAAGCCCTAATGATCATGAGTCTAGTATACAAGCCTATGAACCTATGAGCCTAAAAGAAGCCCCTCTGCTCTGCAGATGCTGACATAATCATTCACTGCCACATTGGTTTGGATGTTATAACTGATAAGCAGGGAGGAGGGCATCAATCAGAAATGGTTGCTTCATAGGTTAGGAGGGAACTGGAGATATCAAATTCCAAACACCTTCTGGCATTCAAAAGATTTAACTGAAAAAATGCACCAGAGGTGAAGGGGTTTTCTGTTTTACCACCGATTAATCCTTAAGGTTAGTGACACAGCTGAAGAAGATCTTGTGGTTATGTTTCAGCTAAGGGGATATCTTAACCTCATCTATCTGTCTGTCTGTCTATCTATCTATAAATCTACTGTAGTTTATTGAAACTTAATTTGATCAACAAACAAAATGCATACAAAAAATATTTTAAAATGTCCACAAAACATTGGACAAGCAGGCAAATTAAAAACAGTGTCTGTACCCCCTGTTACTTAAATAGGCCAAATAGAACTTTTGTACAGTAAACATAATATGCTTTGTGATGCACTTCGGCAAGCTATAAAAAGGCCAAAATATGTTTCATATTATATAGATATGGTAAGAAAAGAAAATATGTTAAATGGGGAAACTTAAAACAAACAAACAAAAATAGTTACTAAATAATAACAAAATTATGCCCCCAAAAGGAAACATAGCTAAAATATCTTGGCAGAAGTCACCTGCACTAGCGCTTGTATTCGCATTGTAAAAAGATGTCTAAATGTAGCTGATGTTCCTGCCTGATATCCTCCTCGTCTGCACAAAGAGCACCTTGACCACTTTGGGCAAACTAGCAGACACCCAATCAGGCTCACAATACCTAATGTTTATTTTAACTGCAGCTATACAGCCTTCTTGTTTATTGCCTCACTACTGGGAACAATATTCATCATTCACCGTAAACAGCACAAATAAAAAAATGAGGGTTAAGCTACTCAATGGCAGGAGTTTAAATCTCAAAATGCATGCACTCGAAACACTCCTCAGTATGGAGAATGTCGTCATCTGTGCAGTAACTGAAACCTGGTTCAAGGCTCCACAAAGCACCCCAGCACTACCAGGCTACAACTCATACCACACATTTCAGCGACAGAACATGGACTGAAACACAAAAGGAGGGGGTGTATCCATATTCATCAAGGATACCTACACCTCCAGGTTAGTGGCGCAACATGATACCTCCGAGATCATCCATGTGCAACTAACATCAGGCAAATCTGCAATGCAAATTGTGGCCTGCTACAGATCACCCTCCATGACCCAGGACCACCACTCCACCTTTCTGGAGACACTGGAAAACATGAAGATCCTACCAAACACCCTGATATTGGGCGATTTCAATTACCCTACCGTTAACTGGGAAAACTACTCAAGTACAAACTCCCAGGTCCAGCGCTTCCTGGAATTTATCAACTCAAATGCCCTGGATCAGCTGGTAAACTCCCCGTCCAGAGGTGAAAACATATTGGACCTGGTCATCACCAACATGGGCGACAGGTGTTCCACACCAGAGGTCAACCCATCACTGATTAGATCAGACCATAAACCAATCACTCCGGATGTCCACACCTCACCACCAGCCCCAAATAAGGAAACCACAGTAAAAAACTTTTCTAAAGCAAACTTCACCTTAATTAAGACAGAGGTGGTAAGTTTCACAGCCCCCATGCTAAAGGATAATGCTGCCCAAGATGCAGGAACCTTTACAAATGCACTCTATGAGCACCTACAAGGATGCATGGATCGTGCCATCCCTAGCAAAACCAAGACTCACTCCCCTAAGAGAAGGAACCCAGTCTGGTGGACCCTTGCCATAAACAGGCTATACAATAAACTAGTTCAGAAAAAGAGCTGATCCCAAGAAGGAAAGACATCCCTGATCGGTATCAGTAAGAAACTAAGGTCCCTCATAAAATCCTCCAAGGCTAACTTCAAAAGAAAAATAGTCAAGGATTTGAAAGATAACCACAAAGCCTTCTTTAGCTATGTCAAGAATCTAAGTGGCAACTCGCAGATATGCTCTGAGCTAGTGCAAAATAGCACAAAATATACTGAACCCACTGATTTTGCCAACATACTGGCAGATATATTCAGTGCAATCTTCACCCCCCTCTCACCCCCAAATGGGCCCACAACAATACAGGAAAAGTGTAGTGTCCCAGAAATCACAGACACACAGGTGAAAACAGCCATTTCAAAAGCCAAAAGCACAGCGTCAATAGGGTCAGATGGTGTCCCAGGCTGTGTCTTGCATGAACTACAGCATGAACTAACCTAACCCCCCACCTAAACACAATGTTCAACCTCAGCCTCTCCACAGGCTATGTGCCCATAGAATGGTGCACAACAATGGTTATTCCGCTCCACAAAGGAGGGGCCACAACTGACCCTGGTAACTATCTCCCCATAAGCCTGACTAGCCTGGTCTGCAAGGCTATGGAGCGCATCATCATGGAATTCATTAACAAAGACATTGGGAACCTCCAGACACTTGACCCAACCCAGTTAGGCTTTGCTAAGGGCAGATCATGCCTACTAAACCTGGTTACTTCGAGACAGTCACCAAGGCCATAGATGAGGGGAAGGTAGTTCACACAGCCTACCTTGACCTTGCCAAGGCTTTTGACACCATTCCCCACTTGGGAATTATAGAAAAACTCACTAGCCTGAACATAAACCCCTATGTGATGAGATAGGTTGCCAACTGGCTTACAGACAGAACTCACACGGTAAGAATAGCAGGCTCCAGGTCTGACTCTAAACCAGTCACAAGTGGTGTCCCACAAGGCTCAGTCCTGGGACTCCTACTATTCGGCATATACTTCTCAGAAGTACAGGCAAACACCGGAGGACTATGGCTAACCAAGTTCACTGATGACTGCAAACTGAGAGGCATAATTGACTCACCAGCTGACACAGACATCCTCCAAAAGGGCTTACTGAGCCGGACACTTGGTGTCAAAGTCATGGTCTCAAGATAAATGCCAAAAAATGCATAGTCATCCCATTTGGGAAAAACAAAACACCCATGAATTACCACATAGGTGGCAGCCCCCTTAATACAGAAGAGGTAATAAGAGATCTGGGGACCCAGGTAGATAGTAATCTCTCCTTTGACAATCATATTGCCAAAGTAGTTAGAAAATCCTTCTATGTAGCCCATCTAATTACTAAAGGGTTTGCATCTAGAAATAAAGAGATTATAGTGCCCCTCTACTCGTCAGTCATCAGACCCGTCATAGAGTACAATGCCTCGTTTGGGATGTACCTCACAAGACACTTCCAACAGCTGGAAAGACCACAAAAGTACCTCACCAAGAGGATTACTGGTCTCAAACATATGTCCTATGCAGCCCGAATGTAAAAACTCCAGATGCACTCAGTGGCATATCGCTTACTCAGAGGTGATCTCTGCCTGACTTACAAAGCCATGTCCAACTCGGAATTAATGGACATACTCCACCTAATGAAATCCAAGTCACTGCGAGCCACTCGCTCTAGTGAGCTAAACCTCACCACAACAATAAATAGAACATCCTAGAGGGATGGATTCCTGTTACAGAGACTCCCCATGCTTTGGAACAAAATTCCTAACTACATTATGCAGAGCCCCTCACTAACACTCTTCAAGAGAAAACTTGACGAGTGGATGGGTAACAGAAAATACACCCTTGGGATCACTTCATTGGCTCTTCTTGATGGAGGCTCAGTTAATTAATCAATGGGGCGACGAAAGCTGACACACTATGGCTAGGCTTATAAACGCCCTTGGGCAGATATCCTAGTACCTACCTATGAATTTATGAACCTATGAGATGAATAGTCTTCCTATTGTCGTGATTTATAAAAGGTGGTTTAAATAATTAATTCAGCTTCCAATGCCTTTTATAACTGCTCACATTAATTCCACTTGTTCTGCATGTTTTGATATTATGCTACCCCAGAAGATGCTATTTTTCCTTTGCTAGAACAGTCCAGAATTGTGTATCCTACACATGCTTCATTTCTGCAAGGCAGCCTCTAGCAAGGAATTCCTTTCCTGTTCGTTTTTTTCATTTACAAGTTACTGCCTATAGTTACCACATTGTTTTTTTGCCTTCTTTTGTTAACTCAACATTAGGTTTGTAGACCAAACTACTCCAAAATGTGTGTGTATTATTTTTGTTTTATCAATTATGTAGTTTTTGTTGTTACAAATAGCAATTACGAAATAACTTTTACTAGCATGTTGTGCTAATATCATAGGTGTTTATCATATTTACCTAATTTCAGCGTACTTTAAAACCATTTTAGAACTGCAGTTTATCTCTTTGTTTGCTGGCTACCACTGCTATTTAATCTGTTGTACTGTCTTCTACAACACATTGCTTGTTGCTATATTTTAATGTAGCTAGTTAATTTGAAGAAAGATCCCCATGGAGTATTGGACTCCATTCTATATTCCAAAATTCCAACTCAAAACAAACAAACAAATAATTTAATCAGAGATGCTTATTATGATATATGTGTGAACATATATGATATAATTGAAACAGACTAGCTCATCCAGAAATATTTAAGGACAGAGCTTAGAATGGCCAGATCATCTTAGCTCTAAGAAATAATATTTCAACTAGTGTGCTGTGTAAGTTAACACTGAAGTTGTTGTAAGCCTGGAACTATTTGTTTAATGTTTTATGCTGATATGAAAAGCCACTATATTTCCAGTGATCTTACTCTAAATATGTAAAATAAACTAGCTGGCATTTCTTTATTTCTTTCTTTCTTTTATTCCTTATTTCTATACATTTAAAGTTCAAGTGCAGGGAAACCAAAATATAAGATGTAAGTGAAGCTTTACTAAAAGTATGCCAATAATCAGGTGTTTGCATGTAGGGTAGTGGGGGGAATGATTCCTATTACATTTGTAAATAATAATGGAAGGGCTGACTTTACTAAAAGCATTACTTTTGTCTTGGATAAGCAATTATTTGATCTTTATTTTTTGGTTTCATTCTATTTGCCTACCCATTTTAAAGTAGTTCATACCAAATTATATATAAAAAAGCTTGAGATTGTATGCTAGTTTGCATAAACCTTCCTCGACCAAGCCTCATGTATTCTTAAGTTGAGAATTTAATTATTCAAGGAAAATTGACTTTCATTATTTGTCTCACATCTTTATAGGCATATTTTTGTGATGTGACTATTGGCCAAACTATACAGACGGTTAAGGAACAATTTGTAGTTGCTATCATAAGCAGTGCAGGCAAAGTAAGTGCATACAGGAAATATGTCTTTTGGAAAGGCATTATTATTGTGACTATCAAGCCTGTCACCCTTTTGATACCTTCATTCCAGCATCATATCATATACGGCACATCATATTATTTAATGTGGGGGATATTATCAGTCACTGCACTGGATGTTCCAGATGTTGCAAGGTAAGATTTGATACTGTTTTGGTTATCATATTTTGATACTCTGAACAAAGGATAATTTTTTATTAAATAAAGTCATAATGGAGAATTGTAAAAAGGGGAAGAATCTAATAATGGCATGGATAGATTACAAAAAAGCATTTGACAGCATCTCACATTCAAGGATAAAGAAGCAGTTACAGATGTATAAGACACACCCTACATTGAGCAATTACATTGTAATGACCTTGAAGCAGTGTCAAGCCATTTTGTATTTAAGCCATGATAAAGGGCAATTTATTACCCCAGGGATAATAATTCAAAGGGGGATTATTCCAGGGTGATTCAATGTCATCACTGATCTTTTGCTTTGCCCTTTAACCCATAGAGGTTTCTATTTAATACATTAGGTTATGGTTACAGTTTGGCTCCCAGAAAACATCAGAGTGTAAAGAATTCTCATCTTCTTCCCGTGGATGAACTAAAACTATATAAGTTAATTAGATGAGGAGCTGAAAGCACACTAAAAGGTGTTTAGAACTTTCTCAGATGATATAAAAATGTCAACTGGTCTTTATAAATGTACAAAAGCAACAATTAAAGCAGGAATACTGCAGCACCAAGTAAAGAACAATCTGGGACATTTATGTGATATAAAGGAACTTGAGCAGCAGGGAGTGTACATATTTGGGAACTGATGAAGGATCGGCAGCAAAACATGAACAAATGTGAACAAAACTCAATAAGGAATACTTTAGAAGGCTAAAATTAATACTGATAATAGCCCTGACATATAGGAACAAAGTCTAAAGTATAAACCAATTTCCTGTTCTAACAGTTTTGGGATGATTGACTGGTCCCAAAAGTTAATGGATCATTTGAACAGGAAAACAAGAAAAATGCTTTGCACTTATCAAATGATATATATAAAAATTAGTGTATACCGAGACTGTATAGTCATCATTCTGAAGCAGGTATGGGCTTCCTCAAAATTGTTTTCATTTATAGATGTGCAATCATAGGACTGCATGCACATATGCTGACCTAACAAGATCCAAACATAGTGAAAGTTTTAAAACAAAAGAGAGCAAGTCTAAATTGACTTCCCTGCTTGGTTTTGCAGAAGCACATTGATGTCAAGTGGAAATGGAAATCAAACCAGAAGTAGAAAAAAAATACGCAGCAACTGAATCAAAAATCAAAAGAAAGAATATAAGGATTAGGATCAGGTGAGAAGTTAAGATATATGGAAAAGGCTTAAATATGGCTTAATATGGCTTTAATATGGCTTTTTGATTATTTACTGCTTAGCGACTGCATTTTCGCCTGTTTATACAGCTCTGCATTCTATTTAAACTGTTTTTGTGTTGATTAACTGTTTTGCACTTTTAAAAAAGTTATTTGTTGCTTAATTTTACCTGTAGGCTAACACACTCAAGTGCGCTAGACGTTTAAAAGCATTTATAGCATTTACTGTCTGTTTTTCCTCTGTTTTCTGTAAAAAAAAAAAAAAAAAAAAAATCTTGTTTTCCCACCTTACTGAACTAGAATAGTCCAGTCTTCAGAGTTTGCTGATCTCTGGGCTTTGGCTTGGTTCCTGTGCTATTCCATATCCTTATTTGGATAAAGGGAAGCTTCTTTGTTCACCAGTGGGAGTGGGGAGCACTGAGCAGCCTATTTGTCCCTAGAGCAGTGGTTCCAGCCAGAAACTTGTAGTCTATTGGCCATTTTGGGTCAATTCCTAGGTCTTTTCAACCCCTGCTATAAAGCCCGCTTTTAGCGTGATTTAGCTGAGTTGCCCATAGAGCACCATCGGCAGCGCCCGGTTAAACAAGGTTAAACTATTTCTGGCTCCATAAAGTCTGCTCTTCAATTTTTCCCTTAGAACTTCTCTACTTGCAATCTAAACAGTCTATTCTCTATCTCAATAGCTCAGCACTTGCTCCTAAAGCATTTTTATATAGGTAAAGTACTTGTATACTAAACAAAGTACTACATTAGCCTAGAATCCCCTTGAGTACCCATTTCCCTATAGGTCCCTTCTGACTCAGTTACACAGCAAACTTTTTCACTTTTTCTAGCATGTCGAAGGGTCAGTTGCTAGCATCCTCTCCTGTTCAGCTGGTGAATCTGGGCATCTTGAGGCAATGTTACTATTACCTCATGTACACAGACAACCTACTCCTTCTCCCACAAAACACAAATACATGTGAGAGATGCAACTATATAGCCAAACTGGAGGCTGAGCTCTCTCAACTCAGGACTGGCAAGACCAGATAGGAGGAGAAGGAAACCACGCACACCACAAACCCAGTTTCACATAGAACTATCACAACTGCAAAACAAACACATAAACACACAAAGACATACTCGGAGGCACTGATCAAAAATCTACCAAAACTACAGAGGCCTCCAAAGCAGACACCCAAGCAACTGCCACCTCAAGACATAAGACATTCAACACATAGTTCTCAAAGTCAGTGTGCTAAACAGTCACAGCCCTTAAGGCCAAACACAATGCCAGACACACTTGTTATAGGTGACTCCATAGTCAGACACACTGACGCCCCACTCACCAGACTGAACAAGGAAAAGATCACAGTTAGCTGCCTGTCAGGCGCTAGAATCCGCCACATAACACAAGCACTCAGGTCACTCCACAGCAAGTACAAGTATGACTCAGTCATTGTCCATGCCGGTGTGAGCGACCTGAGACGCACCTCCCTGGACTACATGAAAAGAGACATAGAGGAGCTCTCAGATTATGTAGCCCAGGCCGGTATGACCCTGACCCTGAGCAGTATCCTACCCTCACCAAGAATGATGCCACAATACAGAGACAAAATGATCAGCTTTAATAATTGGCTTAATTACTGGTGTCATTCTAAGGGGATCCAATGTCTGTCTGCCTGGGATGACATGCTTGACAAGCCACGCTGCTTCGCAAGGGACGGCTTGCACCTGTCACCCCTGGGCTTCCGGATATTGGCAAAGGCTCTTGCCACCCCCATAGTGCCTTTAGGCAAGGCTCAAATGATAAACCTACCGCCTAGAAAACAAAATGGAGAAAAACTAAGGGTAATACTGCTCAATGCCAGAAGTCTAAACCTCAAGATGCACCTCGAAGCCCTCCTCAGTATGGAGAACATTGATGTTTGTGCTGTGACTGAAACCTGGTTCAAGCCTCCTGAGAGCACCCCAGCACTATCAGGTTATACCTCATATCATGCATTCCGCCCCAAAATCCGGACCGAACTACAAAAGGAGGGGAGTATCCATATTCATAAAGGATACCCACACCTCCAGGTTAGTGGCAACGCACGAAGCATCGGAGACCATCCAGGTGCAATTAACCATAGGTAAAACTTCCCTACAGTTTGTAACATGCTACAGACCACCTTCTCAAACTCAGGAAACCCACACAGCCTTCCTGAAGACACTGGAGAGTATAAATGTCTCTCCAAACACCATCATATTGGGTGACTTCAACTACCCAAACATAGACTGGGAACATTACTCAAGCCCCAACACCCTAGCCCAAAGGTTCCTTGAGTTCATAAACTCAAATGCTATGGAACAACTAGTCACCATTCCCACAAGAGGAGAAAATATACTAGACCTGGTCATCACAAACATGGAGACAAAATGCTCCACACCGGAAGTATATCCCTCATTGGTGAGATCAGACCATAAATTAATCTCACTGGAGATCCACATCCCGCCCCCACCCCCAGCAAAAAAGACCACAGTGAAGAACTTCTCAAAAGCAAACTTCACACTTCTTAAGACTGGAGTGGTATCCTTCAAGGCCCCCGAGCCAGTGGAAACCACAACCCACACTGCTGAAACCCTTACAAATGCCTTCTACGAGCACCTCCAGGAATGTATGGATCAAGCAATCCCTAATAAAATCAAGACCTTTTCCACCAAAGGCAGGCGCCCGGTCTGGTGGACTCCAGCCATAAACAAACTCTACAACAAGAGGAGAAAGCTACTACATGACAGAGCAAAATCCCTAAATGGGAAGGCATCTCTGATCAATACTAGCAAAAACTACGATCACTCATAAAATCATCCAAGGCCAACTTTGAGAGAAAAATCGCTAATGACACAAAAGACAATCATAAAGCCTTCTTTAGCTATGTTAGAAACCTGGGTGGAAACTCCCAGATATGCTCAGAATTAGTCCAAAATGATAAAAAAATCACTGAACCCACAGACATTGCCAACATACTGGCAGACAGGTTCAGTGCAAATTTCTCCTCCCTCCCCCAAAAGGAGAAATATCTATCCCACCAGAGTCTAGCCTCCCAAACATCTCAGATGCCCAGGTGAGAGCTGCTCTCTCTAAAGCAAAAACACAGCATCAATGGGACTGGACGGTGTCCCCAGCTGTGTGCTACGAACTCAATGAGGAACTAAACCCACACATAAGGCTGCTGTTTAATCTTAGCCTTACTACAGGATACGCACTCCAAAGAATGGCGTGACGGCAACTGTGGTCCCACTCCACAAAGGCGGTGCTTCTATGGACCCTGGAAATTACTGCCCCATAAGCTTGACGAGCCTTGTCTGCAAAGCTATGGAGAGGATCATAATGGAACTCATAAATAAAGACATTGGGGACCTACAGACACTGGATCCTACCCAATTTGGCTTTGTCAAGGGCAGATCCTGCCTCTTGAACTTGGTCGACTTTTTCAAACAGTCACTAAGGCCATTGATGAGGGTAAGGCAGTTCACACAGCCTACCTTGACCTAGCAAAAGCATTGACACAATACCCCACTCGGGCATCATAGAAAAGCTCACCAGCTTAGATGTAAACCCATATGTCACAAGATGGGTTGCAAACTGGCTCAAGGACAGAACACACAGGGTTAGAGTTGCTGGTGCCATGTCAGACTCTAAGCCGGTCACGAGCGGTGTCCCACAGGGCTCAGTCCTGGGCCCCTCTTGTTTGGCATTTATTTTTCTGAAGTGCAGGCAAACATAGGGGATTGTGGCTGACAAAATTTGCAGATGACTGCAAACTGGGCACCATAATTGACACTCCATCAGACACAGACATCCTCCAGAAAGGTCTCATAGAAATGGATAACTGGTGCCAGAGCCATGGCCTTAAGCTAAATGCCAAAAATGTATAGTCATACCCTTTGGGAAAAACAAGGTAACCCCTAATTACCACATAGGTGGTAATCCATTAAACACGGAAGAAGTTATCAGGGACCTGGGGACCCAAGTTGACAGTAACCTCTCTTTTGACACTCACATTGCCAAAGTGGTTAGGAAGACCTTCTACATTGCCCACCTGATCATGAAGGGATTCACATCCAGATCAGGAGAGGTCATTGTACCCCTGTACTCTTCACTTATCAGACCAATGATTGAGTACAACTCCCCATTCGAATGTACCTTACCCGACACCTGCAGCAGTTGGAAAGACCCCAAAAGTTCCTCACCAAAAGGATAAAGGGGCTCAAACATATGTCATACGATGCCCGACTGAAGAAACTCCAGCTCTATTCAGTCTCATACCGCCCGCCCAGAGGTGATCTGTGCCTGACATACAAGGCCATGTCCAACCCGGAATTAATGGACATGCTCCACCTCAAAAATCCAAATCCACCAGAGCCACGAGAGCAAGAGACTTAAACCTCAACACGGATATAAATAGGACATGCTGGAGGGACAGATTCATCACCCAGAGACTCCCTACACTATGGAACAGAATCCCAGTCCATGTGAGGCAGAGCCCCTCACTGACTCTGTTCAAGAGAAATCTTGATGAGTGGATGGGAGATCGTAGGTTTACCCCGGGAATCATCTCTGTGTCACTGCTGGACAGAGGCACAGCAAACTAATGGGTATAGTATTCTCATCCTAAGGGGTGGTGAAAGCCACACACACACTGGCTAGGCTTATAAATGCCCTAGGGCAGATAGCCTAGTATGAACCTATGAACCTATGAACCTATGAACCTATATAGTTGCAAGTACAGAAAACTCCTGGAACAACCACATGTTGATCAGGATCTAATGCAAGAATGGTTAACGAGAGGTGAATTTAAACCAAAAGATAAAAGGTTAATATTGGAGGCTCAGGACAGCAGACTCTACATACACTTTAGTTTACATAGTTCATTGAACACGTGGGAGAAACAGACAAATGCAGGTTCTGTAAAACAGAACTAGAAGCAATTGCACATCTTGTTGCTAGGTTTGATGCACTCATGGCAGAAGGCCTATGAAAGGCATAGTAATGTGCAAGACTGTTTATTGGGGATTGTGCAAACATTATAATATTAAAGTAGCTGAGCAGTACTGGAAACATGAACCACAGAGCATTACAGACAGTGATGAAGTTTAAAGCATATGGTATCACCCATTACCAACAGTTCAAAAACTAGATGTGGGAAAACCAGATATAGTAGTACATGAAAAGAAGACAAAACTAGCACTGATCATTGAAATTGTTATACCCATTGATTACCGTGTCTTACATATGGAGAGAGAGAGAAAGAGACACAAAGTTATAAAATACCAGGATTTACAGCCAGAAACAAGGGCAATGTGGAAGATGAATACCCAGACATTCCCAATAATAGCAGGAGCCATGGGTCTCATACAAGAACATTTACAGTTTGTTTGTGTCTTTCGGCTTTTCCCGGATAGGGGTCGCCACAGCGGAACTCCGGTCTGCACCTGCTGGCTTGCCGGGCCTAATGCACAACCTTCAACAAAGGAACGCCCGTTCACGCATGTCGCCACACAGAAGACGCTCTAACTGAGAATCGAACGGGCAATGTCTAACTGTGAGGCAACAATGCTACTGCAGCACCACCACCGCAGTACATACAAGAAAATTTACAGTCATACTTAAATATGTTACCAATACATGAAACTCCATATGAATTGTAGAAGGAGTCAGCTCTGTGCACACTGTGGGAGCTGTGAAGAGCACTTTTAGCTAACATCAAAGATTGAAACAATACCAATTTCACAAACTTTTATCATACTTTGACTTACAAATGGGGTCCATTCCTGTCATGGTATTAGAAACCTAAAAGACTAAGAAAAATTAAAGAGCAAAACATGGTGAAGTATTTACATACTTCACATGCTCCAGTTCATCATTAGCATGACCTACAGAATGCAGTGTTTACTTTCTGGTGCTACAGCACGATTATCTGTTTATTTGTTTTGGCATTCATCTGGGATTTGTGTTGCAGATCCATACAGGCTCCATCCTAAGAACAGTGATCTATCATCACCAGCAGTGTTACCCCATTCAAAAAAGACAAATTGTTTGTTATCTTAGTTCCTTTTTAAAAAAAAATCACTACCTCCATATTCAAACAGTTAAAAATGTGTGTGCATGTAAGGTAAGTACAGAGCATAGCAACAGCATTACCGGATGTGGTAATAAGTAAAAAAGTAACTTAGCAATTAGCTATCATTAGCATCACACAAGAGTGTGCGCGCGCACACACACACACACACACACACACACACACACACACACACACACACACACACACACACACACACACACACACACACACACACACACACACACGCACGCACACACACACATTCACACACACGCACGCACACATGCACACACACACACACACATATGTACACGCATGCACATACACACATGCACACACACACGCACACACATGCACACACGCACATGCATGCATACACATGCACACACACACATGCACACACACACGCACACACACACAAGCACACACACGCACGCACACACACACACACACACACACACACACACACACACACACACGCACACACGCACACACACACATGCATTCACACATACCACACCACATGTGATGTTTCTCTCGTTAGATACCTCCATGTTTTCACTAGCTCATACGTATTTTTCATATGTGTATATTTGCTTTGCCAATACATTTAGGGATAACATTCAGAGATGCATGCTTATTTAAAGTTATGCTTCCTCTTACTTGTTAAAGAGCAGGGAGCTGTAAAAGGGAGAGGGGAGAAGAAAACAAAGCAAAAAAGTATTGTTCCAATAACATTATATTTAGTGGCAGAACTTTTTCAGTGAGTCCCTTTTCTATTTCATTGGACAGCAATCACATCTATATACGTGAGCGGCAGAAAAAGAGAACAACAGAGTTAGTGAGAGTCAGCATGAAAGAAACTAAGTTCATATTTGAGAAACTTATCTTCAATTCAGCAGGTCAAAAGCCTGTCTGAGGCATGTCATGTATAGGTTTCTCCAGTTTTATGTTTTCCTAGATGATACCCACTTAAGTAAACATATTCTTACACTAAACTGCATAAAGCATTTACAGGCAATTCATAAATTAATAAACAAGCAAGCATTCTGTACATATTCCCTGATATCATCTATGATATGATCCCAGTTATTCTCATTAGGGGCAATATATAATTAACAACCATGGGATGGGTGAGGCCAATCTATAAACAAATGGGATAGGTTATTTCAAGCACAAAAAAGAAAACTGGCTAAGCTTAATGTGGCCTGTAAGGGCAGCTAGCCTAGTACTGACCTATAAACCTATATTAATAAATATTGTTTCTGTAATTGAAATTATTACACTAGATAAGCATAGGGTGGGTCCAAAAATCATACAGCTGGAATGAAGAAGGAGTAATATCTGTACGTTTAATTCGACGTATACCACTTTTTGATTTTCTTAAATATGGCTTTTACTCATATATGCAATATTATTCATACCAAATACAAAAAAGCATATCTAATTTTACCACATAGAACAAAAAAATACAAATGTATGACAGATCCATTATTTTAATTGCATTTTAAAGGCTAGATGATTTAGAATTTGAGTACTTCTGCTGACATGCAACATGCAGAGGATTCCTTTACTTAGTTAATTTGCTTGTTAATGGCCTCATTTCACATCACTCAGGATGCCAGTTAAAACTAATCATTGTTCTGACAACATAATTTAAATGCAAATAGGAAATCTGAGCAAAACAAAAAAAAATCAGTAATGTGTTGGTTCTCATAGTGATTCAGAATACTTGGCAAGCAGTCGTTTAAACCAGATTTCCTAACAGAGTTCTTGATTTCTAGACAGTCAGAACAAAACAAGTTATAACCTCTGTCTGTGTCTTCTTTCCTGAAAATGTGTTTATTCATAGATGCGGCTTTTTGTTTAAGAGACAGAGAGACAGCTTTCTTTGTTGGGCATTTTAGTTTATAGTGTATAAATCTTGTCTGTTTTCCTCAGGTTGGATGTGGCTTGTGTTAGCATTTTGTAGTTGTCACTGCTGCTGCTGGGTGAACAGAAGGCTGTTTTATACTTCACTAATGGTTAGTATACACAGTACTTAGACTAGTTACTTAGTTAACTGAGTTTAAGTAAACTATGTGATCAAAACTGTTTACAACTGAATTTTCAATCTGAACTGCATCTTGCAAGGCAAGGACTTAGGTGAAGCTTTTTTGTGTGTGAGATGTAAAGATATACTTGCAGATAGTGCTGTATTATAGTTTATGGGGATCATGAATATTACTTGTTTCCCCAAGTTTAACTTTATCTGTGAAGTCATGAGTAGCACATGAATAAACAAGCTCAACACAAGACTGTGCATTAAATCTGATTGCATTATAATGAAAAGTTGTGTTTTCTTATTCCACATGTACTGGTTCAAAAACTGCTAGTACATCAACTCAAAAACTTTCTAGCCTTGAAGCCTTTGGTGAACAATTGTCATTTTACTAAAATACTAAAACTAGCTTGGTATGATCTGTCTTTCAAACAAGGAAAGCAGTGCCAAATCTGTGAGATTACACAACTGTGTCACGCTTCTGCTGTGTTAGTTTACAAAATAGCATGGTATATCCAGGGTGTACTACAATTCATGTAATAGGTCTATGGTAAGGGTAAAAAGTGTTTTTTGACTTTGGCTTTAGTATGCACAAATCCAAGAACATCACTCAACTGAAAAGGCCCAAACAATTTTTAACCAAGAAAGTTAAAGACCTTAAATCCTTCAACCACCCTGATGGATTAACACGAGTCTATTTGTACTCATTAGCCTGCTAAGTGCTCAAAGGTGACCCATGTCTCACTTTTTGGGTCATGAAAGACCCAATCTTATTTGACTCCTATTTTATATCTCCCATAGTGCCATTTTTAGGCAATGTCAACCTGATAAACCCTCAGACATAACAAAACCAACTCAAGGAAATGTAAAGGTTTTTATTTATTATTTACTTATTTATTGACAGTTGGTAACCAGGAAAGTTAGAATGGGTTAGAAAACCATTTTCAACGGATGCCCGGAGAGAAAGCTCCAACAATGATTTAAAAATCGACAATAACAGTAAACATATGTCATCAAATTAGGAAACAGCATTGCAAAACCAAAGAAACCCAATAACACATACTTAAACACATTGGAGACACTCCCCATTCAACCTAGTATCATATCCATGGGCAACTTTAACTACCTCACTATAAACTGGGAATCATACAGCACCCCAAACATGCAGGCACAAAGATTCCTTGAGTCTTTAAACAAACACCGTGTACCAATTATTTCATGCACCCAGTAGGGGTGCTAACATCCTTCACCTTGTCCCCCCAAACATTGAGAACACTGCTGGCTATGTAGAGCAGTTCACAAAACCCCAATACAAGAATGTTAATAGCTTTATTAAAATAGCTGTACCTACCCAGAACAAGCACAGGACAAACTCAAAAACAAGCTAACCTGGTGGAACCCCAACATCAATAGGCTGTACAACAAAAGGAAGAAAATGATGGCAAAAATTAGGAGGTGCAATTACCAGCAAGACAAAAACTCCCTCATTAATCTAAAACAGCAACTCAAGGGACTAATCAACTCTAGGAAAGCCAGATATGAGATAAAACATAGCCTCCCAGGCCAAGGAGAATACAAAGGTATTCTACAACTAAGTCTGCAACCTTACATGCAATGCACAACAATGTGCCAAACATACTGTAAATGGATCATAGGATCATAGGATCATAGGATCATAGGACTTTACTAAGCTATTGACCTGGAAGTCATTTCAAGCCTAGCCATTTCATCCTGATGTAATACCATAGATATGCTAGGCAATACACAGGCTTGCATTTAATAATGACTTCCATGTGCAGGAGGGATGTGGGTGCTAACCCTAGTAGGAATTTTAGGTGCCCCATCCACTCATCCAGATTCCTTTTGAACCAAAGGGTGCTCTGTTTCACATGAATTGGTAGCCTATTCCTAACATGTGGCAGTCACTGGGAGACAAATCTGTCCCTCCAGCATGTCCTATTTAAGTGGCAGGCCATATTTAAGTCCTTGAAATGGGTACCTCTAGTTCCATCTGATTTATGGATATACAGCAAGTTCATTAGGTTTGGGTCTGAGATTGCTCTGTAAGCCAGGCATATGTCTCCCCTAAGAAGTCTAAATGATACAGAGTATAGTGACAGGGACTTTAGTTTGTCTGTGTAAGGCATGTGTTGGAGTCCCTTGACCTTCTTTGTTAGAAACCATTGAGGTATCTCCATAGGTTCATAGGTAGGTATTAGGCTATCTGCCCGAGGGCATTTATAAGCCTAGCCAGAGTGTGTCAGCTTTCACTGCCCCATTGATTAATTAACTGAGTCTCTGTCAAGAAGAGCCAATGAAGTGATCCCAGGGGAGTATATTCTGTTACCCATCCACTTGTCAAGGTTTCTCTTGAAGAGTGTTAGTGAGGGGCTCTGCCTGATGTAGTTAGGAATTTTGTTCCAAAGCATGGGGAGTCTCTGTGACAGGAATCTATCCCACCAGCATGTTCTATTTATTGTTGTGGCAAGGTTTAGCTCACTAGAGCGAGAGGCTCACAGTGACTTGGATTTCTTTAGGTGGAGCATGTCCATCAATTCTGAGTTGGACATGGCTTTGTAAGTCAGGCAGAGATCACCTCTGAGTAAGAGATATGCCACTGAGTACAGCTGGAGTTTTTCCAGTCGGGCTGCATAGGACATATGTTTGAGACTTGTAATCCTCTTGGTGAGGTACTTTTGTGGTCTTTCCAGCTGTTGGAAGTGTCTTGTGAGGTACATCCCAAATGGGGCATTGTACACTATGATGGGTCTGATGAGTGATGAGTAGAGGGGCACTATAACCTCTTTATTTCTAGATGCAGACCCTTTAGTAATTAGATGGGCTGCATAGAAGGATTTCCTAACTACTTTGGCAATCTGATTGTCATAGGAGAGATTACTATCTACCTGGGTCCGCAGATCTCTTATTACCTCTTCTGTATTAAGGGGGCTGACACCTATGTGGTAATTCATGGGTGTTTTGTTTTTCCCCAACAGGATGACTATGCATTTTTTGGCATTTAGCTTGAGACCATGACTTGGACACCAGGTGTCTGTCTCCGTAAGGCCCTTTTGGAAAATGTCCGTGTCAGCCAGAGAGTCAATTATGGCTCCCAGTTTGCAGTCATCAGCAAACTTGGTTAGCCATAGTCCTCCTGTGTTTGCCTGTACTTCTAAGAAGTATATGCCAAACAGTAGGGGTCCCAGGATCGAGCCTTGTGGGACACCACTTGTTACTGGTTTAGAGTTGGACCTGGAGCCTGTTACTCTTACTGTGTGAGTTCTGTCTGTAAGCCAGTTGGCAACCCATCTCGTGACATAGGGGTTTATGTTCAGGCTGGTGAGGTTTTCTATAATTCCCAAGTGGGGAATGGCTGTCAAAAGCCTTGGCGAGGTCAAGGTAGGCTGTGTGAACTACCTTCCCCTCATCTATGGCCTTGGTGACTGTCTCTAAGAAGTCAACCAGGTTTAGTAGGCATGATCTGCCCTTAACAAAGCTGAACTGGGTTGGGTCAAGTATTTGGAGGTTCCCAATTTCTTTGTTAATGAGTTCCATGATGATGCGCTCCATAGCCTTGCAGACCAGGCTAGTCAGGCTTATGGGGCGAGAGTTACCAGGGTCAGTTGTGGCCCCTCCTTTGTGGAGCAGAATAACCATTGCTGTGTGCCATTCTATGGGCACATAGCCTGTGGAGAGGCTGAGGTTGAACAGTGTGTTTAGGTGGGGGGTTAGTTTGTTCTGTAGTTCGTGCAAGACGCAGCCTGGGACACCATCTGGCCCCATTGAAATTGTGCTTTTGGCTTTTGAAAGGGCTGTTTTCACCTGTGCGTCTGTGATTTCCGAGACACTACACTTTTCTGGTATTATTATTGTGGGCCCTTTTGGGGTTGAGAGGGGAGTGAAGTTTGCACTGAATCTATCTGCCAGAATGTTGGCAATATCAGTGGGTTCAGTATATTTTGCGCTAATTTGCACTATCTCAGAGCATATCTGCAAGTTGCCACTTATATTCCTGACATAGCTAAAGAAGGCTTTGCAGTTATCGTTGGAATCCTTGGCTATTTTTCTTTTGAAGTGAGCCTTGGAGGATTTTATGAGGGACCTTAGTTTCTTACTGATACGGATCAGGGATATCTTTCCTTCTTGGGATTTGCTTTTTTTCAGAACTAGTTTACTCCTTCTATTGTATAGCCTGTTTATGGCAGGGGTCCACCAGACTGGTTTCCTTCTCTTAGGGGAGTGAGTCTTGATTTTGCTAGGGATGGCATGATCCATGCATCCTTGTAGGTGCTCATAGAGTGCATCTGTAAAGGTTCCTGCATCTTGGACACTGTTATCCTTTAGCGTGGGGGCTGTGAAACCTACCACCTCTGTCATAAGTAAGGTGAAGTTTGCTATAGAAAAGTTTTTCACTGTGGTTTCCTTGGTTGGAGGTGGTGGTGTGGTGTGGATATCCAGAGTGATTAGTTTTTGGTCTGATCTAACCAGTGATGGGTTGACCTCTGGTGTGGAACACCTGTTGCCCATTTTGGTGATGACCAGGTCCAATATGTTTTCACTTCTGGTAGGGGAGCTTAACAGCTGATCCAGGGCATTTGAGTTGATAAATACCAGGAAGCGATGGAACTGGGTGTTTGTACTTGAGTAGTTTCCCCAGTTAATGATAGGGTAATTGAAATCACCCAATATCAGGGTGTTTGGTATGACCTTCATGTTTTCCAGTGTCTCCAGAAAGACGGAGTGGTGGTCCTGGGTCATGGAGGGTGATCTGTAGCAGGCCACAATTTGCATTGCAGATTTGCCTGATGTTAGTTGCACATGGATGATCTCGGAGGTATCATGCTGCACCACTAACCTGGAGGTGTGGGTATCCTTGATGTATATGGATACATCCCCTCCTTTTGTGTTTCGGTCCATGTCCTGTGGCCAAAATGTGTTGTATGAGTTGTAGCCCGATAGTACTGGGGTGCTCTGTGGAGACTTGAACCAGGTTTCAGTTACTGCACAAATGTCAACGTTCTCCATACTGAGGAGTGCTTCGAGAGCGTACATTTTGAGATTTAAATTCCTGGCATTGAGTAGCATAACCCTCATTTTTTTATTTGCATTGTTTACGGAGGTGGGTTTGACTTTTGAGCCTTGTCTAAAAAAGGCACTATGGGGGCAGCAAGAGCCTTGGCCAGTATTCTAAGGCCTAGGGTTGACAGGTGCAAGCCGTCTCTTGCGAAGCACCGAGGCCTGTCGAGCATGTCATCCCAGGCTGACAGACACTGGATCCCATTTGAATGACACCAGAAGCTTAGCCAATTGTTGAAATTGATCATTTTTTTCTTTATACTGAGATATCATTCTTGGTGAGGGCGGGATGCTACTCAGGGTCAGGGTGATACCCGCCTGGGCTACATGATCAGAGAGCTCTTTCATGTCTCTTTTCATGTAGTCCAGGGAGCTACGTCTCAGGTCATTCACACCAACATGAACAATGACAGAGTCATATTTGTACTTGTTCTGGAGTGACCTGAGTGCTTGTGTTACGTGGCGGATTCTGGCTCCTGACAGGCAGCTAACAGTAACCTTCTCCTTGTCCAGCCTAGTGAGTGGGACGTCAGTGTGCCTGACTATAGAGTCGCCTGTTACTAGTGTGTTAGGCATGTTATTTTGCCTTAAGGGCTGTGATTGTGCAGCACACTTATTTTGTATTTTGTGTGTTGTCTGGTTTGTGACGGGAGGTGCAGGTTTTTTGGGTGTCTGCTTTGGATGTCTGTGATGCTTTTGCAGGTTTTTATTTGGAGCCTCCGAGTATGATTTTGTGTATTTATGTGTATTTTTTGCCAGTGCTGGTTTAGTATTGCCTATGTGAGGCTGGAGGTGTGGTGCAAGTGTTAACCTTCTCCTCATGACTGCCTGTTCCAGTCTTGGGTGGAGAGAGCTTAGCCTCCAATTTAGTTATATAATTGCATCTCTCGCATATGTTAATGTTCTGTGGTAGGAGGAGAGGGTTGTCTGTGTACATGAGGCAGTTGTACATTGCCTCAGGATACCCAGGTTCACCAGCTGGACTGGACAGTATACCTGAAATTGCCCTATGGTCATGCCTGAATAGTAGGGTGAGCTGCTTAGTCACTTGGTTGGTGAGGGGTGAATAATGAGCCTTGCCCTACTGGGCAATCTAGTGTCGGGGTATACTAGTGCTTGCTATTAGGTCTGAGCAAGTGCTGGACTGTAGGATGCTTTTTAAGTGCTTAGTTGAGAGTTAGACTACTTTCAAGGGAAAAACTGAAGAAGAGGCTTGGTGGACCTGGGATAAATTTAGACTGAGCTAACCGGCGCTGCTTGGACGTGCAAAACCGTGCAAATGCGTTTTTTTTATAGCAGGGAAATGAAAGAGATAGAAATTAGCCCAAAATGGATTATAAACTACTAACTTCTGGGCTGGAACCGCTCCTCCAGAGACAGATGGCTGCTCAAAGCTCCCTCTCTCACAGGTGAACAGAGAAACCTCTCTCTATCCAAGTAAGGTATGGGCAACTCAGAAAATTGTAACACAGCCCTGAATTCAGCACTAGCCTGAAAACTGGACTATGCTAGCTTAGAAAGGTGAGAAACAAGGAAAATGTTTTTTTATTTTGAAAAGATAAGGCAAAAACAGTAAAAATACACTTAAAACAGCTTTAAATGACTACAAACAGCAAAAAATACACTTAAAACAGCTTTAGATGACTACAAGCAATCAGAAAAGGATTTTAAACAAATTACCCAATTAACCAGTAAAAAAAAATCTCAAAACTGAGTCCTGTTCCTGTAGTCTTCAATCAGACAAGTTCTAACTGCACACTCCTGCCACTGGGGTGCAGGGGAACCTTCTCCAAAAAAGAAGGCCTGGATTAGTGCTCAAGTTATACAAACAAAGCTTGATTCAGCAGGCCTGGATCTAGTCTATGCTACAGCAAACAAGGCGCACAAATTTCAGTAAGAAGCAGTTCAAATATACAGGCACTATAAGCCTTTAACCAGAAATTCCCAGCTCAGAAGGGCAGAATCCAGCCACTCCTCCCACATGAGTGCAGACCACGAACCTTCTTAATGTAAAATAACTGGCCTGAAGCTCAAGTGCTTAAACCAGAACTAATACCCTTTTAGAATAACAGACAGTGAGCCTTCAATCAGCAGTTCCCAACTTAGAAGGATGTAAGCTACCTGTCCTGCTACAACAGTGCAGACCAGAAACCTTCATAATGTAAAACAACTGGTCTGAAGCCCAAGTGCTTAAACCAAAAGGCTTAGAATGATAGCTACACTTTAATCAGGTTACTACCAAGCAGTAATAAATACAACTGAATACTTTTAAGAAGGCCTGGATTAGTGTTCAAATTATGCAAACATAGCTAGATTCAGCAGGCGTGGATCTAGTCTATGCTACAGCAAACAAGGAGCACCAATTTCAGTAAGAAACAGTTCAAATATGCAGGCACTATAATTGCTGCAGGTGCTTTGTACAGTACATGCTGAACAGGGCATTAAACTCAATTATGGGCCAGATTAGTTCCAAGTATAGAGGAGTTATTGCCTCCATTGCTCTCAAGACAATGCCTTTCCTAATCAAGTGTGCTATGTAGAAAGGTTTACTACAGTAGACACATGGTGGTTGAAGTTAAGGTTGCAGTCAACTTGCGATCCCAGATCCCTTACCACTTTCTGGGTACTTGGGGTATTGTTGATTTGATAGAAGAAGGGACATTGTTTTTGCTGAAGGGAGTGATAATGCATTTCTTTGCATTCAGTTTGAGACCATGACTATGACCCCATTTCTTGGTTTGTGTAAGACCCTCCTGGAGGAGAGATTCGGAAATTGTACCCAGCTTGCAGTCATCCGCAAACTTGGTCAGCCACAACCCCTTAGTTTTGGCTTGAACTTCTGAAGGTATTTACCAAACAATAGGGGCCCATCACTGATCCCTTTGGCACCTCCTGGTGACAGATCTGCTGGTCGATGTGGAGTCCAACACTTTGATAGTTGTGTCCAGTTTGTGAGCCAGTTGACAACCCATCTTACAACAAAGAGGTTTACATTCAGTTTGCTAAGTTTATTGGTAATGCCTGAGTGTGGTATTGTGTTGAAAGTCTTTGCCAAGTCGAGATATGCTGTGTGCATAGATTTGCCCTCATCAATGGCCCTGGGCACATTTTCAAAGAAATCCACCAGATTTAACAGGCAGGATTTGCCCTTGACAAAGCCAAATTGGGTTGGATCCAGGGTTTGGAGGTCATCTATGTCTTTATTTATGAGGTCCATAATGATATGTTCCATGGCCTTACAAATGAGGCTGGTCAGGCTTATGGGTCTGTAATTCCCCACGTCTGTTGCTAGGCTACCTTTGTGGAGGGGAAAAACTGTTGCTGTTCTCCAATCTGCAGTAACAAAGCCTGTGATTAGGCTATGACTGAAAAGGGTACTTAATGGTGATGTTAGTTCATGTTTTATCCTGTTTAGAAGACAGCCTGGGATGTCATATGGTCCAATAGAGGTTGTGTTTTTTGCCTTGGACAGGGCTTTAATGATCTACTCTTCAGATATGTAAGGGTAAGACGGCGATCCAGGTCATAGCCTGCTATAGGTCCCCAACCATGTCCCTAGACTCTCACTCCATGTGCCTAAGCACCCTGGAATCTATTAAGGTTCAACCCAAAACTCTCATACTAGGAGACTTCAACTACCCCTCCATCAACTGGGAAAACTACTCAAGCACTAATACACTAGCCCAATGCTTCCTGGAATTCATCAATTCCGATGCCCAGGACCAGCTCATTCTGACCCCCACTAGAGGAAGCAGCATGCTAGACCTGCTTATTACTAACATGGGCAACTGTGGCTCTACACCAATAGTCAATCCCTCCCTGGTCAGATCCGACCATAAAGTAATCACCATGGAAATTTACATCTCACCCATACCCCCTGCAAAGGTAATAACCTTGAAAAACTTCTCCAGAGCTGACTTTGGGCTCCTAAAAACAGAGGTGGCTAACTTCACGGCACCCATGCCAATGGAAAATAACTGCATGACTGCTGAATCATACACCAATGCACTGTATGAACATGTACATAAATGCATGGAACTAGCCATACCCAACAGAACCAAGACACTCACCTCCAAAAAAAGGAAACCAATCTGGTGGTTCCCTGCCATTAATAAACTCTACAACAGAAGGAAGAAACTGTTGCAGAAAAAGGTGAAGTCCCAAGACTGGAAAAACTCCCTTACTAGCTCAACAAAAAGTTGAGATCCCTCATCAAATCCTCCAAAGCTAGCTATGAGGGCAAAATTGCAGCAGACACTATAAACAATCACAAAGCCTTATATAGTTATATCAAGAACCTCCAAGGCAATACCCAGATTTGCTCTGAGTTACTGCACAATCGTACCTCCTATACTGAGCCAACAAATATTGTCAACATACTGGCCGACAGATTCAGTGCCAACTTTACCCCCTCTATCCCCTAAAGGACCAATCACAATACAGGAAGAATGTCAGGCACCCAGCATTACTGCAGTACAGGTTAAAGCTGCATTGTCCAAGGCTAATAATACAGCTTCCATGGGACCCGATAATATACCTGGCTGTGTTCTACATGAACTACAAAGTGATCTAGCACCACATCTGTGCACCCTGTTGAGTCACAGCCTCACCT
This sequence comes from Protopterus annectens, assembly GCF_019279795.1. Classification (NCBI taxonomy): domain Eukaryota; kingdom Metazoa; phylum Chordata; order Ceratodontiformes; family Protopteridae; genus Protopterus; species Protopterus annectens. Next base: position 1,262,575,165 of record NC_056726.1, read on the forward strand.
CAGGCTTTGTCCCTATTGAATGGTGCACTGCTACAGTCATCCCTCTCCATAAATAGGGAGCGACTACAGACCCTGGGAATTATCACCCCATTAGCCGGACAAGTCTGATATGTAAAGCTATGAAGCACATCATCATGGACCTGATTAACAAAGATATAGGAAATCTCCAAACTCTAGACCCCATGCAATTTGGCTTTGTGAAAGGGAGATCTTGCCTGCTCATCATTCCCTTTGGGAAAAACTCAGTTTCCACTAATTACCACATCAATGGGAGCCCACTGAACACTGAAGGCATTATAAGAGATTTGGGGATGCATGTTGACAGCAACCTCTCCTTTGACCACCACATTACCACTGTAGTCAGAAAGTTCTTCTATGCGGCACATCTCATTACCAAGGGTTTTGCATCCAGGAAGAAAGAGGTCATCATCTCTCTCTACACTCCCTGATTAGACCAATCATCAAGTATAAGGCCCCATTTGGCATG